>NW_022985394.1:408347-427322 GCF_010093625.1 Macroventuria anomochaeta | reverse complement strand
TTGTTGTGTTTGGTTTTCAGCATTTTATTCATTTTGGGGTTAGCACTGTCAGCATTTTATACTAATTGGGAAGGCATGCCAACAACAGCCTACAGCCAGCAGGGAAATCGTTTTTTTTGGTAGCAATAGATACCATAGGTCTACAAGTAACTTCCCTGTGCAAAAATAGCAATATTATGTAGTTGTTGTTGATGTACAGGCTGTTGTGTTAGGTGTCAGCATTTTATTCATTTTGGGGTTAGTGCAGTCTTGGAGCAACCTTACCATAACAGGAACTACACCACCAACCCCCATATCTTTAACCGCAAATAGCGCTACAACCACAGCACCTACAGCTTAGTGGAAGGTACCATTATACTTGGCAAAGTTACCTCTATCAAGCTCTACCAATAGAACCTCAACTTTTTTCTTGAACCTAACCCACAATTCAACACTTGAGGCCTGCTAGGGAGACGTCACGGAGCAGCATTTGCCTAGGTGCGAGCAGTTGCTGCACGACTTGGTTGACGTGGTGGTACCATGCCATGACCTGCGCCTCTACCATCCACGCCGTGTCGTACGTTGCGCTGAATTCCAGGTCTTCTTGGCGCAAAAACACATGCACCACTAGTGGGTAGCCAAAGTACTCGTATGCAGATGCCATGCCCGTCCTCGCTACGGGGCTCATGATAGTATCCATGGTGTGGAACCTATCGAGGAACTCAGCAGGGTGGATGACCAGCACGTTGGTAAAGTCACAAGCCTCTCTCGCGTTCTCGCTGAGCTTAGTCATGTTTTGCAGCCCGAACTGTTCATGTGGAGTCATGGCAGACGCATGCGCTTGTACGTGACGTAGCAAGTTGGTCACTTTCTGCTTGGGACCAAGGCGTAATCGGACTGGAAATGTGGTCACCAGCGGGCTGGCCATCTTCTCCAGGCCAGGGACAGGCGCGTGGCGGCCCGAGATCGAAACTCCGAAGCATACGTCGTCCATTTCACAATGCCGCGCAAGTACTATCGCCCAGGCCGCCCTCAAAACAGTGGCCTTGGTTATCGAGGAGGCGGAAGGGGGGAGAACGATGGGTTTCGTCAGCGTTTGGAGCACAGAGGTCCCGGTGGTGTTGGGTACCCCAGACTTGCGAGGGGGAAAGGCCGCCTGCTTGGCCTCATGGAGCTACGCCATCCAGTACCTCTCGCTCGCCTCATGGTCGATATTACCGACATATAGCATAAAGCGCGAGAATTCCTCCAAAATGGGGGCTGTAGTATCTTGGTATAAGCGTCGCAGCTGTTGCATGATAAGGCGAAAACTCCACCCGTCAAAGACGGCATGATGTCCGATCAAGACGAAGTAATTTTGCCCATCGGCACCCGCTGTCAGTGTATATCGCCAAAGTCGCAATCCCGTCGATATATCCGTCTCATGGGTTTTCTCGACAGCGAGATCCACTGCGGAGTCAATTCCCCCGCCACCCAGTGACTCCCAGACCTCCCACGCTACGTCGTCTTTGACGACGATCTGGAAGTACCCACCATCCGCCAGAACGATGCGCTTCCGTAGGCCATCGCAGAGAGCTACAGTTCGTTCCCAGGCATCTTTAAATCGCGTGACATCAACATGCCGGGACAGTTTGTACACCCAAGTAGTCAAGTACGAGCCCGGCTGCGTGACGGCGAGCGCCATAAGACCTTCCTGGAGCGGCGTGCATGGGTAGGCATCCTCGATAGCCTGTTTCTCGGACAGGCCACAATGCTTCGAGGCCTGGTCCAGGATCTCATCGGCGCGGCCCTTTGGCAGCAGGCTGAACGGCGACGGTGGTGCACCAACGGCAGCAGCCGAGCCCACTGTGGCGGCCAAGCGCCACAACCGACCATCTCCGAAGATGGATGCCATCGTCAAAGCGATACCATAGCTACTGCGGGCCAGTGATACCAGACGTATCGCGCTGATGGAGTCTCCACCGATCTGTAGGAAGTTGTCGTCTCTCCCAATGGATTCTGCCGGTATATCGAGGACTGCAGCCCATAGCTGCTGTATCTGGAATTCCGACGCCGTTTCTGGTGCTTGCTTTTCAGAGTTCACTAGCGAGTATCTTGCTATATTGTGACTGTCCAGTGCTGCTGTCTTTTCCCTCAGCGTTTTCCTGTCCAGCTTGGTTGAATATGGCATATACCGACACGGTACAAACATGGTGGGCACCATGTAGCTAGGTAGCTTCACCCTTAGCTCTTTAGCTAGGCCCGACACCAGTCTCTCCACCTCGTCTGTCATTGGTAGAAAAAGGTCATCCATATTGTCTCGCTCGTCCCGGCCCGCTCGCTTAGTGTCCTAGCTGAAGCAGAGCTAGGTAACAAGACTCGTCTTAGACCCTGTCCGTACGGTATCTACAGCCACCTGTTTAATCACCTCAAACTCTGGCGTTGTCCTTACATTGAACTCGACCTCTTCCAGCTCAATGCGTTGGCCTCAAATCTTCACCTGTGTGTTTTTTCGGCCGATAAACTCTATGGTTCCATCTGGGTTATAAAACCCTAAATCGCCGGTTTTGAAAAAGCGGTCCCACGTCATCTCCAGGCCTTTTCGATGCGGCATCCACGCTGGCACTGGCGTTATAATAGACACTTCCGTCGCTCTGATGTTTGATAGATACTCGCGTAGGATGGTTAGACCTTGAACGACGACCTCGCCTGCGCACCCTATTGGCGCTAAGCGTTCGTGATCCTCAAGGTCGACGATCCAACTGCAGGACCCGCCCACAGGTCCACCCACTGTCATTGGCGATTCGCCGGCCGACTTCCACTCGTGCAGCGTGGCAATACAGCATATTTCTGCCGGGCCCCAAGCATTGACAAGTCGTACGTGGCCAAGCCAGGTATTTAAAATATCTTGGCCCGGTGGTTCAGATGCTGTTATCAACAGTCTTAGACTTGGAACATCTGTCGGCTTCATTGTCCAAATAAAGGACGGCGTTAGTAATGCTGAGTTTGCGCGTGTATGGCGAATGTAATCAGGAATGCTGGTCCACCGCGTCTCATCCGAGGGTACGCACACACATCCGCCGACAAACAAGGTGAAAAGATTTCCCCAATGCATGAGTCAAAGACGTACGAGGCAAACTGCAAAAAGCGCGTCTCTGCTGTCAAGCTCGGGCTCATGCGGAGAGAGACCTAGCTGGTACAGACTGAGCGGTGCTCTATTACCAGCCCCTTGGGGGTACCGGTGCTACCAGACGCGAACAAAACATAGGCGGCGTTCTGGGACGTCACCTCACACGCTTTCGGCAGCTGCCATGGCGAGACAGATGACGAGACGGTGCTTCCTTGCGCGTCGGTCAGGGACTTATCCAAGGCGGCCGTGACCTCGATAACAGCTAGCCCCAGGTGTTCGCATAGTTCGACGTTTGCCGTCGACGTCAACGCGAGTTTTGCTTTAGTCTGGTGTACCAGCTCTTGATGTCTTTTAGTGGGATGTGAGGGGTCCAGCGGGATCCAAGCGCCGCCGGCTTTGTTGATGGCGAGGATGGAAACAAAAAACCAGACGGATTTTTCAAAGCATAACGTGTTTTATCGGCTCGTGCACGCAATCGGCTCGTGCACGAAAATCAGCAGCTACACCCACACACTTATGAGGTTGTAGAGTCAGCCACAAAAGCTATCGCGATGTGATTTTATGGTGGAGTAGTAATTGAGAGCTTGCGATTCTATTATGCTACTTATAGCGGGCTGGTTTTTGGGTTTTGCGGCCGCTGCGGGTGGTGACTGTGGGGGATGGCTGGACCAACACTTCTACTTCGGCAGGCCTTTGTTCATCAACGACAATAACTGCTGACTTCTTCTTGCGTGAGGGCTTAGGAGTAGACTTTGTTGTAAGCGCCTTACTCTTTTTGGATAATTGTAAGTCTTCTCTGAGTTGCTTTGACAGCTCGCGATCGACAGCTTCTTGTGCCTTCTTCTCATCGCGAGCCTTCTTGTCAGCCGCTCGATGGAGACGTCGATCTTGGTCCAATTGAGCTTTGAGTTGCTTCTGCTCATCACGGAGGCGTGCTGTCTCGCTTTTTTGGTGTAATTGCACCTGTGCTTGGAGCTCTATAGCCTCCTGTTTATTGCGAGCGAGCTGCACCTTAGAGGGGGAGTAGAAGTAAGCACCACCATTATCCTCAGCCGGCCGCTCTAATAGTAGAGGCTTGCCACGCTGCCGTCGCTTCTTCTCATTGATAAAAGCAGCTCGGAGTCGCTCATTTTCATGCCGTAAGGTGGCAGTTTGTACTGCAAAGGCATGGACCGTGCGTGCAAGCTTCTTTGCATGCTCATCAGCTACATCCTTCACTACTTCCTTCAGAAGTCTCTGAATCAACCTCCAATCGTTGCTGCTTAGTGTTGATGTCGCGCTGCCAGCTGTTGACGGCCGAGATGGCTCCTTAGTGATGAAACGGGTGAGGATTCGTGTAGGATCGAGCGGCGCAATACCAGTAGCGGAGAAGGCCTTAGCAATGTTCTTGCTTGTAAATGAGACCTCCCATGCTATGTAGAATAGGCGGAAGAAGTCGCGCTTAGTAATAGATGAGAGACCTTGACACATCTCCATGAAGTCAGCGAGAGCACGGCTGTAAGCAGCCGCGAGAGGCGCAAACATCACCACATCCAATGGCTGTAGCGTATGGGTTGAATGTGGCGGAAATATGCAGAGGAGTATCCTGTTTCTGTCACAGTAATCGATGAACTTCATCGTCACATGTGAGCCGTGGCCATCCATTATCAGCAGCCTCCATTGCCGCCTTGCCTTCTCCTTTGTCTCGCGATCAAAGACCTGCTCCAGCCACTTGACTCCATGCTCATTGCTCGTCCAACCGTTCGGAGACGACGTTAGGAAGGCCTTGTGCAGTAAAGGATCAAAATCCTGCAGCCATGTGTCCTGTATATTGCCGCTCGCAGCCTGATAGATAAGGGAAGGCGTGAGTGCAGTACCATCTGCACAGATGCATGCAAGGAGCGTAATCCACTCACGATTGCCATCTTGAATGTGCTTTTTGCTCTCTCCAGCCTCATAACGTTCTCGCGAGAACACACGCTTCATCCGCGACAGCACACCAATCAAGAAGCCCTTCTCATCCATATTGTATATGTGACGACTGTCGACACCATACTGAGTGATTTTGCGCTGCAGGAGCTCGAAGTAGTGCTCGTATTTGTCGCGATTATCAGCCTTGAAGCGTTGGCTATCGATACCAGATGTCCATCGTGATATAAGGTGTATATGGTGTCGGTCAATGAAGCGGCTAGCCCAGCACTTTCCAATGTATCTCTGTGCGATCTCTGCTGCGAAATTTCGTATCATTTGGCTCGTAGGAGGTAGCCCACGTCGAGTAAGCTCATCTATGTATTTTATAAGCTCACGCTCTTGCTGTGGTGTGAGGTGTTGCTGTTGTGCGTATCCATCCTTCCGATTGCTGGTTACACCTCGGTGACGGCGCGATAGGGTTGTTCGATCAACACCAAATTTTTTGGCAGTTTTGGCGTAATTAGGCTTGTCGCCAGGCTTCAGGGGGCCTAAATCTGCAAGGGCATCGTCTAAATCGGTCATGGTGTTGAGTTATCGCGTTGTGAATTTACTGTGTTGATGTTGATTTTGGGACAAAATCGTGCACAAGCCGATTCCGTGCACGAGCCGATAAAACACGTTACATGCAGAAAGACGGCGGGCTAAACGGTCGGCTGCAGCGTGCCCGTCTCGCGCGGCGAGAGCAGCTGCTGAAGCACGCGGTCGAGGTGATGGGTCAGTGCAGTGACTTGGGCATCGGCCAGTAGGTCCGAGTCATAGGTGGCGGTGAGTTGAACGACATGGTTGTCGTGCAAGAGCCCGTGCACAACCAGCGAGTAGCCCGTCAGGGCGACAGGGATAGGCTCCATGGCGGGACGATCCGCCGTGCCGACGATCAGCAGGCTAGAGGAGTCGCACGCCGCACCAAGGAGGCTCGTCATGTCCTGCAGCCAGAACTGCTCTTGGTGCGAAACCATGCCTAACGCGTGCGTCTGCACGTCGCCCACGAAGCCGGCAACCGTCTGCGTGGGATCGAGGTGCAGCCGGATCGGGACGATCACCATGCTCCCCGGGCCCGAGACGGAGACAGAGGCGGCGAAGCAGATGTCGTCCGACTCACAATACCGCCCAAGTACAATCGCCCACGCCGCCCGCACTATGATTGCATTATCCACCGACGAGGATGAGGACGAGTCTGGCGGTGGGAGGACAATGTTCTTCGCCAGCGATCGTAAGACAGAGGCAGGCCTCCGCGGCGGGAAGGTGGCCTGCTTGGCGCCAACAAGTTGCTCCTTCCAATATCTTTTGCTCGCCTCGTGGTCGAGACTATTTCTTTCAGACAATATGGCGCAGCGCAGGTGGCTCCAGATAGCGTCTCCTGCGGGAAATACGGTATATAATACAGATACGGAGTGAAATCTGCAAAGTGTCAATGTACGCCCCGTAGGTAGCATGATTGTTCTGTATAGTGCAAGATGTGCTTTAATAGGCGCTTTGTAAGTTAACGTGGACTGGGATGACTGTAAGCCCGAATTACTGTCTTTTGGATTACTGTCTGTCAAGGGGCAATGTTCTGCATAGATGGTAACAGAACGCCCCCACCCCACACCTAATATGACGCTTTAAGGCAAGGACGACCCACGTGACAAGTTGGCGCCACAGGCTGCACGACGAGCACTGGCAGAGGATGCTCTACGAGTTGGCCAGGTGGCCGAACTCATGGCTGCAAATAGTGCGACAGTGGTGGCGACGAAAAGAAGCCTCTGAAGAGAATGCGTGCAGAGAGGCGTTGCAGTCGTCGCCTGAGACAGGGACACAATTCCCGTACCTGCCAGGGCAAAATCAGGGCATGTGAATGATCGTGATGCTTCTGCATAAGAATATCCCGAGTCTTGGACTAATCAGGTAGGGGCTACCCGTAACAACGGACACTCCAAAAACAATAATAGAAGCGATTAGCTGCGGGAGAAGCGTAGTGGGGCCAGCCGTCGCGCCTTGTCCCTCTTTGCAAAGGGATGTTGATTGAGTCATGTGACTTCACGATTAATCATTCCAGGAATTGTACCTCTAGTCGTCCTTCTTCAATAACCAACTCCATATTTATCGTGTGTGCATCATCCATTGCGCCAAACAAACCTTGCATACTCTGGCATCTCATCACACCCGACTAGACCACGCCCGTGAGTACGTTAGTCGGGCCTGATCTGATTTTGCATCCCTCGCCAATTCATGATACTTGCAGACGAGGATCGACGAGGACCCCAACTGACAAAGATGACGAAAGGTCCAGAATCGCGCTCAAAGTCGAGAGATGGAGCATCTGCATCACCGTCGACTTCAGGTCGCGAGAAACTACAGCCAGGCTATGCAGAAGGATCAGAAGGGGCGGCAGAGACAACCATAATCGCACCAAACAAGACAAGTTCAGACCCCGAGAGAGCTGTGCATACTCACCACGGCTTCTAAGGGGAGACTTCACGGACAACTGCTTCGAGCACCGCTTCGAGCACTGCTTCAAGCACCGCTCCAGGCTCACCAGAAATCGCTGCAGATGCCACCTCGCCAGGCGACTTTGGCAGGAAAGACAACGAATACATCAGTGGCTTCGAGCTCTACGTCGCCCTCTTCAGCGTCATCTCTGTCTTCAGCCTCGTCCTTCTAGACTTTAGCATCATCTCTACGGTGAGTACGGATAACCTACAAGCTGTCACGCCAGCCCAGAGCCCGAGCGTAATCGCCTTCATGCTATTCGTGGACAACCTATCGGCGGCCATCTTCACCATCGTGGGTAATGCCATCTTTACGCAGACCCTGAGACGGCAAGTCTCCGTCCGGGCACCGTCGGTGAGTCCTAAGGCGGTTCTTACAGTGGGCGGAAGCGCGGAAGCAGTGCGGGCCCTACTGCCTCCCGGAAGTCCGGAGCTCTACGGTTTGCTGCTCGCATTTTCGGAGAGCGTCAACGCCGTCTTCTACCTGTTGTCGGCACTCGCCGCCGTGTCTTTCACCGCTGCGTGGGGGATGGGGTGGGTGGACATTCGAAAGGAGGCGCCGGTGGAGAATAGGGCATGAGAGATGGTAAGAATATCCAGTGGTTATGCATTCTCTCCACAGAGGTGGCCGATCCTTGAAGATATGATCAATTGTGGATACAGCACAGGTTTCTCTGCAGAGATCTCATAGCCACATACAAGACGCTTGAAATTAGTGTTCCCTCTGTAGTACGCGGTAAAGCTCCTACAGTGTTCGGCTCATGCATACCAAATACCTCAACTATTATCGCCGCAAAACTTGGTGTCATTGTACTGGTCTGACATAAACTTCCGTACCATGTACTTCTCCAATATATACACGACTTCTATCAAGTGCCTACCTCTTAGCGAACGCTCTGAACCGGGTCCGGATCGCGTTTTAGCGTCGTTCCCGCCCCTTTCCAAGCCATCTATGGTCCTAGCGTCGAATTGGCCCTTTCGCTAACCCCTCTAAGCATGTGTCAGAGAATCTAGCCTGCGTTGCATGAGTGCTGCTTTGCAACCCTCTCTGCTGCAGCCGTTCATGCAGGTGTTAATGCCGAGCAAGATGTCAAACACAACAATGAACGTTCCTGCTGCATGGACAATATACACAGGAGACCCGACAAAGGCCCAGGTACGCAACCTGTAGCGCTCTGCCTGTTTCGCCGAGCTAACCTACGATAACCGTCTAGAAAGAGAATATACACGCACCGGACATCATTTCATATCTTTCGCAGTACGGCCACTTGCTCTGTACCCCCTGCAAAAGCGTGATACCGTTCAAGAGCCTACAGAATCATCTGCGAAACCACCATCACGTCAAGCCGTCGTTGTCTTGTGCTATAGCCGCAAGGTATAAGAACCTTCCTGTCTCGCGAAGTAGCCATTGCTGGGCTAGCTGTGTTGGCGGCGACAGTGTCTAAGACTTCAGTCTTACAGTGCTGGTCACAATTGGTTTCCGGTTCTGGCGTCAGCTTTGTTCTCATCCAATGATCGTGACGGGACACACATGCCACGTTCAGATTTGTCGATCTTGCCAATTGCCTGCGAAACCACTCCATGTTGGCAAACTCCTATCGCCATTGCTGAAGTCCTGTCTGCCGTAGATCTTCCCATGCTCTTCCTACATGCTGTGCCACTTCATGGTTCGCGTCAACTGTGTGTCAGTATTTGGGTGTGTAAGGGCTGTCTCATTAATTGAGCTAGAATTACAATAGGTAACATTCCTGGCTAGTATTGCAGTGTCACAACAAAATGACGTTATGGAGTGCTCGGAGCGATGATTCATACACTACTGTAGTACATGCATTACTATGTTTTCGCACCTGGGGATGTACAGGCACCTAAGATAATACGGGATCTGCCTATGCAGAGACTAGCTCATCTCTGTGCATTAGCGGAATGATCATGCAGAGCTCAGCTCATGCAGTAGGCCGGAGTAGTACGTATAGAATCGATCACGGACTTGCTCGGATATGTACATGTGAAAGTAACGAGTAGCACTACGCACCGACCGTACTAGACGCATTGTATATAATCCGCAGACCTAAGCGTATTTATTTAGTCAAATAGCTTCCGCCTCTACCTCAAGGGTCATCACCTCAAACCTCACCACCTTAATCTTATCCCGTCTTCCACCACCATGAAGGTCAACAACCTCACCATCCTCAGTCTACTCTCCTTAGTATCTGGCAGTATTGCATACTCAAGCAGATTCCGTGCCCAGGGTACATCGTTCTCCCCTCCCTTCCCCATCTCTTCCCTCCCTTTTTCCTACGTACAGCTGACTTCGTGCGCAGCCGACAATGACCCCATCCAGGAGCGTCAACGTGTGACCGCCTTCGTCAACACTGACGAAGGCCTCAAAGTTCAATGCTGGGAACTTGGGGATTTCCTCCCCTCCAACAACAATGCGGGCGGCATCATGCGCGCAACGAGTCTCGCCGGCAACTTGGCAATCACGCTTTATAGCTTTGCGCCTTCGGTTACCTTATTCTCGTTAGATCATCGTGATGGACCACAAACCAATGCTGTAGATTTTAGGGCACAGCCGAAGTAAGCTTCATTACATCTGGGCACTATCCTACAATCCTGATATTCTTGCCAGTCTTTTCACCGTAAAGGACGGTCTTATCTTTGTCAACGCCATTCCCAGTTCTACGGCCCGGAAGTCCGAGGGAGAGGAAGAGGAAGAGATCTTTATCTTCGCCGATGTCAACGGCGACGATTGGTTCTACTTTGAAGATGATACGACGAACGGGTCGGCGGAAACTTGCGCGAAGCCGCAGTCGGAAAATGGGAAAGCGTCTGCAAGCACATTTACCGCTAGGACAATTAGTGGTTCTGACACAACGCTGATCAACTTCGCGTACGACAGCACGCCAAAGCATAAGGTCCTTCACGATGGTCGATGCAATTTTGCTGGACTCACGCCAATCTCTCAATCTAGGCGCGAAGTTGATGCTAGAAGATTCCGTGTTCAGTCTTAGAAAGAGTATCGGAATGTTGTTCATTCACGTGATGGGAAGTCGTAGAAGGAAGGATATTGAGTAACGCGTACCGGGTGACAGTTGTAGTTAGGGTTGTGATATGAATGGGCAAATGGGGGGGTCAGGATTAGGAAAAAAGCAGTTGATCTTTTGAGGTCAGCTGATAGAACAGAGCTCTCTGAGCACAATGGTACCCTCTGCTAAGCTCTGCAGGTTATTGTGCTATTGCTGTTTGAAGTTGGGTTACCAGAAGTTGACAACCCAATTTGGTAAGGTCAGCTTTGAAAGTGCACTAACCTTAAATGTAATTTTGGTGACCCCTTGACCAACATCAGCTATTGCATCAGCACAAAAGCAAGACAGCAATAGTCAAAGGCTAAGCTATATGTCTACAGTTGTTCTGGAACAGATAGCATTTGTATTGTATCTTATTCTCTTGTTTGTGTAATGGGCTAGGCCCATTGTTAGCGCCTCGGCAACAGCACAGGCCTCGGTACCTCCGAAGCAGACGTACAACCTCCGGTCACCTCCGGAGCGGGCCTGCAACCCCCAAAGCGGGAGTATTAGAATTCTGCAAGTCCCGCTCTGGGACTTGCCCCTTATCAAATCCATCAAGTTCTACATCGCATATTGCCCTCAGCGGCTCGCCCCTTACACAATCAAAGGGCAACCCGCAACAACACTGAACAAACAGGACTACGCAACAATACAAGAGAAGCTGAGGAACTGTAGTATTGATCGACCCAAGCAGTGGGCCGCGTTGGTAACACTCGGCACAAGCAGTATACTTGGTACAATTGGTATACTCGACATGTATACTCGGTACGATTGGTATACTCGGCACGGTCAGTATACTTGGCACGGTCAGTATACTCAATATGATCAGTATACTCAGTACCAAGCAATCTGAGCAATCTGAGCAATCCTCTGCTCATGTATATAGCAAGTAGACACGCTGCCCTTATGGCATTGTGTTCAACCTCGTCAATCAACTTTGTTATTGGAATCTCACTTGCTCTCAAGCCAGACAGTATACTCTGTACTACTCATTGCAACCAGTCGCCACGGTCTTTGACTAGACAACTACCTGACTATTACAAAGGTGACTGTCAACTCCTACGGCTTTCTGTACCTCTGCTCATCCCTGAGAACCAATCAACTAGTGTCTACGAGCTTTGCTTAAGTCACGAATCGTAACAGTGTAATAGTCCGGTAATAGTTGGTGAGTCTTGCAAAGTCTGTAAGAGGTGGCGACTCGGTGATACCTGGCGGCTCGGTGGTGAACCACGTTATACGAGAATACTTGTTCAATATTCTTTCGCCGATACAAGACATCACTGAGGTTTCACTTTGTCATATAAGACTTGAAATGTATCTGCCATTTCTCCCATATTCTTGAAGCGCCACAAGAAGAAGATTCTATGTTCAAGATCTTCAGGCTTGCCACCTATGGCGCTCGGCATGTCCTCACCACGCTCAATCCATGCGTTAGCAAGCCCAGCAGCAGTGGCCGGGACGTGGTCGTGATAGAGGGCTTGCGCTACGTGAATTATCTTCCTCCTCTCAACACCTAAATCCTCTTCGCAATGTGTGATGAGGTAATCAAAGTTTCGAGCGTCGGGCTTGTACGAGCCAATGTCCTCAGCCATTTAGATGGCATCAAACTCGAGATTCTTGAATTGCTGCGCAATGGTACGCTGGAAGTTGTCGTTGTCAACGTTAGACAGGATTACAAGCTTAAAATGCTCTTGGAGCCTCTTTAAGGCGTCCGCAGTGTCTGGATAGATTGGCCAGTCGCCGACTCCTGAGCCGAACTTTGCCTTGTTGGTTCTGGGTGCGGCAACACCAAGTTCCTCAGCCAGCCGACCGTAAGTTTGGGCCAGAACCTCTTTGTAAAGTATCGTTGGGTTTGCAGACTCGATAATTCCCTCATTCTTGATAAAGGCTCTCAGAAGACTCAACCGATCGTGCCGGATTGGGTGGTCGTCCGGCAGCTGCGTGTAAAGAGGGGCCAGTGCTTGATAGATACCGCCTTCCCAGTCCACGAGTGTCCCATAGCAGTCAAAACTGAGGCAGTCTAAGTCTGTTAGAGGATGATCGGTCTTGGGCATTTTTGCGAAGTAGACAGAGTAAGAGTACAGTAATGAGAAAGAAAAAGACCCTGAAAGAATTTTCCTGTTCGTAACACCTCTGGTAGGGCCTGGCTAAGTGCTTCTTTTGACCTTTAAATACGATTACTAGGGCTGTTAGGGGTGTTGCATTGCATAGCGACTCACATGCAGATAATGGCCCATTGAGCGCGCTTACTACAATCACTTAATATCTACTAATCAGCCTGCTCTTGCCTTGCCTTTCACAACCTCTCACACTTATTTCATCTGAGGTTTTACCACCTATTTTCAAATACACAGTACACACACAACTGTCAATGGCTGATGATGTGACGATTTATGGAGTGAAGCGGTCATGTCTGCCACGTGTGCTGGTGCAGTGCTCTTGCCTGTTCCGATAGCACTTTCTGTCTGAACGACAGATACGTCATGTAAACAGACCCCGCTGGGGGTCGAGTGAGAGACAGAACACTGAACAACAACACAACAGAATATACTGATTTTACTGCTTTGCGCGGTTACCCCTGACTTACTGCCCTGCACGGTTACACCTTCACTTATTGCATTTACTGCAACAGATGAAGTTTGACTGTGAAACGTAGCCCAATAAAGACGGCATTCATTGAGACAGTAAAATGATCGCCCTCACCTGTCACAAATGGATGCGATTATGTCGGGGATCGTGGATAATACGCAAGTGGGAAGAATTGAACGATGGAATTGAGGTTGTATTGGGTGAAGTTACAAACAGTATGTATAGGTGAGTAGTTGTAAACAACGCTAGTGTGACGTGGCAATCATTCTCATGGCAGGTGAGGTTCTACAGGCAGGAGCACCCTAACCGTGACACACCCTAAACCGTGACAGATTATGATATATGATGTTGTTACAGTACTGGACTAATTCAGTCAAAGGCCAGCTAAGGCTCCGGCTATGGGTTGTTCTCAATGCAACTGATACAATGCAATGCGATACGACACAATAAAATATAACCTCCATCTGCTATATCAGTGATGATCCATTCTAATAGTACGCTACGGTGTTTGTTCGCATGCCTCCTATGTTCATGACCAAGGACCGTGTCTAGCTGTTGATCTTAATATGGTAGGCCCGCCTCAAGGGGGGAAAACAGCCCTTTTTGGGCGGCTGTAACAAGATTGACGAGTGTAGAAGCATACAGAAAACTTTGGTCCTGTCCAAAACGGTGCTTGTAGAAAATCTGACTGATATAACTGTTGCGGTACTAGTTGGTCCATACGAGACCCTATTACCTTACTTAGACTGTTCTGGATTAGCACATTCCAGAGTCAGTATGTTGTTGTCTTTTCCTCACTAGATAGCAACTCAGCGCAGTATTCCATCGACCCGATAGTCCTATGTTGTCATTTGCCGTAGCTATCAGTATTCTACAGCGGCCCACGCCGCTACAATAACCCTAACAAACAAGGTTGAGCGATCTCGCTACATCCTTGTTCCTGTCTCCCACTTGCTCTGCTCCTTAGCTGCAGTTTCGGATACGTGCCTTTTGCTACACGTATCTAAATGTATCAGCTGTGGCCGGCGTCTCCTTGGGTGAGCCTTCGAAATAGGGGTGGTTGACGGCAGTCTTGGCTGAGATGCGGCCCACAGGATCCTAGATGAGCATAGACTCGAGCAAATCAATACCCGTGTCATCAAAATTATGGCAAAGCACAGCAGAACGATATCTTCTCCACTTGGGAAAACTGGACTTGAAGTCGGGATACGACGTGACGCCAGGCCAGACATCTTCTGAGCGAGTTTTCAGAGCGTTATAACAAGAAAGGATGCCAGATTAGTAGAAATTCGTACTGTACGTATATGGAACGTCAATAGCAGATGACTTACCGGAATATCTTGAGGATCTCGTCTATCTCTGGGTCACCAGGAAATAAGGGCTTACCTGTGCACAGCTCGGCAAAGATACAGCCCACTGACCACATGTCGACGCCAGTCGAGTACTGCCTGTCACCGTGCAGATATTCGGGCGCGCAATACCATAGCGTTACGACCTCGTGGGTGTAGGTGCGCAGGAGGACGCCAAAGGCGCGGGCAAGGCCAAAGTCGGCGAGCTTGAGGTTGCCATCTTTGTCAATGAGCAGGTTCTGGGGCTTGAGGTCACGATGTAGCACACGGTAAGAGTGGTAGTAATGGACGCCCTGGCACAGCTGCAACATGAATTTCTTGATGACGACGTCGCCAAGGCCCAGGTGCACCGAACAGTCCTCGGGCAGGGGCTTCCCGAGACCGCCATCGCTATGGGTGGTTGTCGAAACACCAGCCCGATCTCGTGATTTAGCTTTTTTTTGGTGCCAAAATGACGCAAGATCTAGTTTGTTAGCAATCTATAGTATAAACAGTATCTCATCGCATCCTGCACCAAAACTCACACTTGAAGAAGCTCAGATAGCTCATTTTGCTGCTGTATACCAATTTCTTGTTGTTCTAGTCCCAATGGCACGCAGAACGAAGCGGAAAACCAATCCGCCGGCAAGTGGCAGAGGAGAGAGACCTAGTAAACGTCAGCGGAGAGCTACTCAGCCATTTGATCAAGGTGTCAATCCTGCTCTTCCAACGCTGCCATCAACTGTGAGGCGTACCCAGCAGCCGCTGGAGCTGCTCTCACAGCACAATGGCGATTGCAATAGTCCAAGCCCAAGCCTGTTGTTCGAACCCGACACGAGCCAGCCTGCTGCTGGTGGTGATATACTTGCAGAGGATGATGATGAGGAGGAAGCGGCTGACGCGGCGGACGACGATAGCGATCGCGATGGCAGCGATGAGGCAGTACAGCTTGCCTTGGACGCTAGTGTAGCTGTAGAGGAGGTTAGCGATGGCGCTGCCGCTGCGGCTGCTGTACCTGGAGACTCACCTGCGGCCGCTGTTGCTCAATCGACAGCTCAATCGGCAGCTCAATCAAGCCAGCCACGCCGCCCAGAAAGTGAGGCAATTGACGAGGAGCCACACCTGCACTTCCGCTATCGTGCTGGCTGGGGCTCAGTGGAGAAGAATCCTATAGCGTCAGCTGCCGACTCCAGGCGTAACAAAGCCATGTATACTGTCGACGAGAATAAGGTGTGGCGATGGGCAAATGGTGTAGTAGAGATGCAGAAGCCACGCGTTAGCAAAATCGAGAGCTTAACAGCAACGCTCTATTATACTAGCGGCCGCCAAGCCAAGGCAGATAGGTGTACAATTGCGCTGCAACGGAGTAGAGTAGTAGCTGGAGAGCAGGTTACTAGGGGTAATTGGTTCGATTTTGAGGAGGAGGTTACTGAGATGAACAAGGAGAGCAGCCAGCTGATGATGTGTGATTTTGATTTGGTACTGAGGGAAGAGCTGCCAGCATCACAGCTAGCATTGCAGCCAGCTCTGGCTCGTAGTGTTGCTCGCTCACGACCCGGCATCGTTACAGCTATACAAGAGGATGGACTAGCTGCTGTTGTTGCTGCCGAGAGGTCTGCAAGCGGTGTTGCTATTGGCATCAAGGACCACTGGAGATGTACAGAAGAAGGTTGCAGTAATCACACCAACACCTGCTGGCGGTGTCGGTTACCTGGTCGTCAGATCGATTGGCCAGAAGATCACTACAAGGTCAATGGCAACACCATTGCAATATGGGCATCTGCTGTGGCTCGAGATCAGTGTACAATTGAAGAGCCAACCGATGAGATCCGCCTCTCTCTTACGATGGCCAGAGATCGTTCTGATGCTGAGAAGAAGCGGCAGCGGCGGAAGCCATCACCAACATCCTAAACTCCAGCATCGAAGGGCTTACAAAAGCAATCTTGGTTGGTTATCTTGCCCAAATGAGAGCACCGCAGCAGTGTCAACACCAATCAGAGTACAGAGAATATTCCAAGTACAGAAGATGGGATGACTTCGATTGCAGCCAGGTTGAGCTGCATCAACACACTTGGAACTTCTTCAAATACTGGTGCCAAGCAATGCCACAGATCAAAAATGACATCAACAAGATCAAGAGTGAGGTCTTCGAACAAGGCCACTACGATATCAATATGCTTATGGATAGGCAGACAGGTATGACGCTTGAGGCATGGGTGGAGTGCTTCCATCACTGCTGTCACATTTCTGAAGAAAGGCACATGATTGGAGGAATGTAGCGGCAACTGCCACTGTATAACACTGATAGCTACGGTAAACAATAACATAGGACTATCGGGTCGATGGAAAACTGCGCTGTGTTGATATCTAGCTAGGAGGTGACGGTATATACATGACTTGAAACGTGCTAAACATGACCCGTTACAACCGTGTGTATTGAGGCTCATGTGCAACGTATATTGCAGCAGTCTGATACCGCAACAAGGAAGGACTACGGTGGCTTAACAGCAGAGAACTTCTTACTGATACGTGAGGTATACGGTGACGCTGATGGCACAAGAGCGGTGTTGGGGGAAGTAAGTGGAAACTGATGTCTTGACACTGTAACCACAAACCTCACCCACACCATCACGCAATAATAATTATAGTTCTCGCGCAGGTATATGATCAATCAGTATACTCTGAATGCGTCCTGAATTTTTTAGAATTAATTGATCGCAATTGCAGCTGTTACAGCACTTTTGGTGTTGTGTAGATTGACCAAAATCATCCATCAGAGCCCTATTTTTGGTTACCCTGCACCCCTTGGAGCAACTGGATGATCTGCCAGATGGCTGCCGTGTGGATGGCAATTATTCACAACCATCAAAACAATAGTCCTGCAACTCAACGCAGTGTTGCGATGGTGGGTTGCGCAGCCTGCACTGTTGTTGGTGTATCAAATCAGATTTTGTCACGGTTTGGGGTGCTCCTGCCTGTCATACCTCACCTCCATGAGAGTGACTGCCACGTCACACTAGCGTTGTTTACAGCTACTCACATATATATACTGTTCATAGCTTCACTCAATACAACCTCAGTACAATCTTCAACTTCTTCCTTTGCGTACAGTTTTTCCCTGAACTCTGACAGATTTCCATCGTCAACACCTGGCAACCCACACCGTTTATACCACTCCCTAAAGGCAATATTGTAGCAGGCGCTCTGTACAGCGTACTCCAGGAAGTAGCTGAAGTTGTTCCACTCAGCCTGCTCATCCCAATGCCTCTTCATCCAACTTTTCAACACCTTGAAGCTCCGCTCAATTGGATTGTAGTCGGGTGAGTATGGTGGCAGGTACTCCAGTTGTATATCAAAGTCGCTGCAGAGCTGGATGATGCCTAGAGAACAATGGATAGATGCGTTGTTCATCAATAGCACGTGGTACCTGGGTTGCAAGAATGGCAACACATTGTTCTGCAAGAAGTCCTCCATAATCTCAGTAGTAATTGCGCCTTGGAAGATGCGGTGCGCAAGGTAGCCATCTATCGTCATTGCCAGCAGCAGACTCCATCGCTCTGATTGCTTCATGGAGTACTCCAGTTCAACTGAGCAACCGATAGGACTCCAGCCATACTTGCGATCGCCAGTGCGCTCATTGCAAGCACTCTCATTGATCGCAACAATCTGCTCTTCAGTGTAGTTCATCTGGACTCTTGCTCTGAAGACTCTCTGCAGTGCGTCAGACTGCTCAGTTGCTCTCTTAGTTGCGATCTTGCGGCTCCAATTCACCTTTTTCAGCTCACGAGACACTAATTTGAGGCCAACAGTTATATCAAACTCGTCATAGAGCCACTCTCTTATCTCCTCCAGGTAGGAGTGCGGCCTCCGCTCAAAATACTCTTGCAGGCGGCGCCTGTGGATGTCTCAAAGCGTGCTTGGCCATCCAATCTTTATACAATTCGGTGCATATGGCTGACCCTACACCTCTAAATTACGTCTCTTCTTGCGTGTACAATTGGGAGAAACACCAGTCTGATGATATATTTGAGTGTCATTGACTCCATTTTCAACTCGATTGAGGACTGCCTGCAGCATTGTGGCTGCCAGTTTGCGGCCATTGTAGTCGACGGGGCGGGCCATCGCGTCAACACCAAAAAATGACTCGGGATAGACAATTACAGGCTTCAAATAATGGCAGAGAGACGCTGTGTTGCTACAATTGCACTCCATTCCTCAAAATCTCAATTTCCCATAATGTAGATTACAAGCGAGCCGCGTATACAAGCGAGTCGCGCACCCCACCAACTTTGCCCACCTCTCCTATCTCATCGTACAATGGCTCCACGCAACGTTACCCAATCGCTATCAAATGAAGCAGATATTCAGCTTGCTATCTCATCTCTCAATACACGTCAAATACAGAGTAATTGACGTGCTTCTGCAGCCTTTAAGGTTGCTGAAACTACACTACACAACCAATGCGCTGGGAAGCCTGCACGACG
>NW_022985394.1:399492-405887 GCF_010093625.1 Macroventuria anomochaeta | reverse complement strand
CTCTGGCACGCTGTACAAAGTGCAGAGAGCCTGGGCACAACTCACGGACATGTAAAAAGGATAATGTAGACACTGCTTAATCTACCATATTGATATCTATATACTGCTTTATATTGTGGTTGAGTTATACGCTCAAAGAGGTGGGCAAAGTTGGTGGGGTGCGCGACTCGCTTGTACAGTACGTTACTAATATGTCCGTGCACAGAAACGCGCGGCAAGTCACGGGGTTGGGCTGGTCTTTCGACAACGCCTATAACAGGCAGTGCTTCCATGTACTTCTTGAGGTCGTGATCGAGGAACTCGCACAAGAGATAGAGCTTGTGGCCGTCGGCGTGCACAGTATTTAATAGTCTCATAATATTAGGGTGCTTCATCTCCCTAAGTAACGAAATCTCGCGGATGGCTGTGCTGGGTACGCCCTCGTCTTCGGCTTCGAGACGTATCTTCTTCAGTGCGACTATGCGGCCATAGTTGTCGAGATCGCGGGCTCTGTATACGACACCATAGGTACCTGTGATACTGTGACGGTTTATGGAGTCAAGAGGTCACGTCTGCCACGTGTGCTGGTGCAGTGCTCTTGCCTGTTCCAACAGCACTTTCTGGCTGCACGACAGATACGTCATGTAAACAGACCCTGATGACTGCCGGGTGAGAGACAATCACAGAACAAGAACAACAACAGAACACAATATTTACTGATTCTACTGCTTCGCGCATTTTTCCCCCCTGACCAACTGCCCTGCGCGGTTACACCTTCATCTATTGCATCTACTGCAACATAATCTTTCTTTGACAAACAGGCGACAAATAGGCTCGTTCGTCAGAAGATTCGCCAAAGCGACAAGAGTGTCTCTGACTGTTACACTTCCTGCGGCTTTGGTACTTAGCAACGCTTCGATGATCCTGAATGTGTCACCCGAACCCCATCACAAGAGAGCGGAGAACGACAGACAAGCGGATAGTTGTCTAAACAAGAGGAAGGACCTGTCGAAGAAAAAGCAAAGGGTAATACTTCGCCACAACGGCTGCAGGCCGAGACAAAACACAACTATCCTGTTGCATTCTTAGGTTTAAGGAATGGGCAAAACATTGTCGCTGTGCGTATGCATAAGATGGAGCAAAGCGGGGTAACGGATAGTTTTTAAAAGACCCGGCCCTAACCTGCATCCACTCCGGGGGATTCTGACATCTAGTCAAATTCGTAGAGCGCTGGCGGTGTGTAGGAATTACACGAACCTGCATGGAATAGCAACTGAAGAGTGCCCCGCCCATGATGGGTGCATGCCTATGTACAGTAGTGCCGGCACATTTGAAAATTTGACAGGAGCAAGAGGCTATAATGGTGGTGGTTTGCTGCTAATGTGTTGAGTAGCGCCAAACCTCCATGTCCTGTGCTCTTGCGCCTTCGACATGCGTTGCAGTTACGGAGCCGCCACTAACTCGGAGTGCAGTCCACCACCGTATTCACTACCACGTGTTGAAGAAATGAATGGTCATGATGGCTGGACTACCGTCAAAGATCGCGCGATGAAGAAGCGCATCCAAAATCGTGTCACGCAAAGGACTTACCGTAAGTGTTTGCACTTTAAATCTCGAAGAAAATGTTGACGATTAACAGGGCAACGCGTGAAAGTTAGAATGGCAGACCTTCAGGCAAAGCTTGACAATTGCGAGAAAAAGCTTCAATCAAGGGAGAACGACTACCAAGATGGTGGTGAAGAAAGCCCAGGATCGCCTATACAGAGGCCAGATTCATTACGGTCTTCCCTTCTGTCGAGTCGCCAGTAAAGACACGTGCTTCTCCTACAAACGGTACCTCGTCCTCTCGCGGTAGCACAGCGACAAAGAAAGGTGTCGAACAAGAGGTTTCTGAATTCTCGAGCTCTGTCCTTTCGGAAAAGCGAGACAGAAGCAATAGAACAGAAAATGACAGGCAACAAGTTTTCTTGCCACTAGACGTAGGCTGCGTTCAAGAAAAAGAGCATCCGCAACCAGGAAATGGTGCAACAGATGGTACGTGATCGGAGCGCGGCCATTCTGACGAAAATTGATAAAATGGTAGCCCAACACACTTCATCTAATTTGACCAACGGCGAACCTGTTTCTTTCGCACTTGGAAACGACGACAACCTCGCGTCTCACCTGAGTACCGATATTGGTTCCCGGGAGTCTAGCAACATTACCAACTTAATGCAACAGGTACCCTGGACAGGCGTACGGCAGCGTGACCAGCAAGGTGGTCCGCCAAGCATCACGACATTACATAATGTAGACACTGTGTTAGCTAGCGGTCCATTGCAGTGTCTACCAGCGGCCCGTTGCAGTGTTTGTCAACGGCCCGCTGCACTGATAGTCCAGCTCATTCGGTTAGTTCGGTTTGCTTCACTGCTATCCCCTTCTACTATATAGTCCCGATCGATCCTCGCCATAGCAATACAGACCAATCAATACTCTCAACCCTTCCACACACTGCGACGCCTATCTCCTGCGATGATGCGTTGCGTCTTATTGATAATTCGGCGGGCATGGATGTGGACGAGCGCGTTGGATCAATTATAATGTACCTAGAAACCATGGGTTTCGAGACTTTCGACGACCTCGTTCGTACATACTACGGTCAACAATTTGGGGAAGCATCATTTCTCTGTAATGAGCAACGCTTGAGCCGTAATAGGAGATTTCCTGGGGTTATTGCTAGTTTGTTCTGTGCCGCAGCGAAATGGACTACTTGGGAACGCAGAGGTTTTCAAGAGGAGATCTTGAAGGCCACAGAAGCGATGTTGATATCGGAGAGTGTGGAAGCTCATATTGATCTCCAAGCTAAGGCTGTACGCGCTCTGGAGGCTCCGAGGAGCTCTCTGTCCAGCGTGAAATTGATAGTGTCACCCTTGAAGAACAACATTACAAGCAAGGTAAGTCGCCCAGGATGAGGACTTGCCGGAAACAGCAACGAGCGGCCTTGTTCACCTCGGAAATCAAAAAGACTGACAGGGAAGCAGTTGCCTAATCTCTGGGCATTGATGGTGGCACTGGCGGCGTCCACCAACCCAGGTTGGAACAAGGACCATTCTGGTGCAGCGCTTGCAGCGATTATTCTCCTCCAGTGTGCGGGTCGTATGGAAAAAGACACGGTTCTTGAGTTGGTACGACTCTATTTTTGAGATGTTGCGGCGTGGGCAGCTGTAGAATACAGATAGCTACTGTAAACGATAACGTAGGACTATCGGGTCTATGGAATACTGCGCTGGGTTACTATCTAGCCAGGAGATGACGACAAATACTGGCCCTGGAATGTGCTAGTACAGAATAGTTTAAGCAAGGGTAATCGGGTCTCGTAAGGACCAACTGATACCATAACATGAGAGAATGCGAATCATGTAGACTTGATTTCTTCTAACAAACAGGGGCCATCATTTGCTTCCAGAGCAGGCCATTTGTCGTTATAAATTGTACAAATTTATCCTCAAAACGAAGTAGCTGTTAATCAGAGTTTACAAGTTACGTTATCGTTTACCGTACCTATTAGGATACGACAGCGGCCCACGCCGCCACAAAAGCTCATAAGCACGGTTTGGTTGGTTCTTAGAAATGAGTATAGTTTCAGGAAAAGTACAGTTTATCACCTTAGCAAGGCTCGTGATGATAAGGTGTCACGGTTTAGGCTGCTCGTGCCTGTTGTACCTCACCTGCCATGAGAGTGACTGCCACGTCACACTAGCGTTATTTACAGCTACTCACCTATACATACTGTCCGTAGCTTAACTAATACAATCTCAGTTCAATCTTTCAATTCTTCCCACATGCGTACTGTCCATGCTCCCCGACACAATGGCACTCCCGCGTCCCCGTGCATGGGTGGCTTATAATCCCAACCAATCGCTCATCCCCCTCGGAAGCAACTAAGATGTTTCCATTATCCCTTTGGGATGCAAGAGTGATCTCTTGATGCACAGGAATGCGGCAGGTGCGAAATGGCAGCGACTAGATTGGCAGGAAGAGAAGGCTAGTGGACCCTTCGGAACCCCATTCCCGGGCGTGCAGCGGAAGATCTGCCACCCCCACATCCGCCATCGCCTGTGTACACCATTTAGTCCAATCATTGCAAACGATCGACCATCTACAATTTGATATCACCGAAAGGAGTTGTTCCTGCCAATCAAAATTACTGGGATGTTTTTACGAACGAGCATTGAGTTCATGGCTGGCCTTGCTGCTCGTACAGTCAACTCCCTGGCTTAGGTGCATAGCGTCTTTTTCCTTACTGCTGAGCTCCTGAGTGGTCAGAAACCTCTGTGCATATATTGATCAGACGCTGCAATATGCACCCGGGTCAGGGAGTTGTCTGTATTTGGGTGCGGTACCGGCCCTAAAAGCCGCAATCCTAGTACCTATTGCGTTCAGCGATGCATTATTTATACAGACTACGTACCGATGATTTCGTGATTGTTGTCGCCGTCAAATTCTGCCGCGATATCCGGAAACATTCGTTCGTATGCTTTGGACCAGACGATGGACTTGCCGTGTTCATGTAATGAATCGGGCAAGGATATTTTTCAGACCTTGGCCAGTTCCAAAGGCCACAAGAGCGCGCCACTAGATGAGATCCTCCAGCTTCACCAAAACGTCCATCTTCTCGGTTCTGGGATACGGGAATGTCTAGGCTGTTGCACCAACGACGATGTGATGGCAGCACTGCTGGATGGATTGGCTACCCTTTCCACACTCTACGAAGCCGCACACATCCAGTACTCGAAAACAAGTGCGCCAGGAGACGTAACCTGCGATACCCCTGTCCAGATACATCCGGCCGCCTATCCCTTCCCAGGGAATTCGACTGCACCACCTGATGAGACACATGAGAGGTTGAGTGGACATCATGTTCACCCTACACTCAGAGCAGTTCCCGATGCTACGCCGGTAATTGTTCTTGGAAGAATTGAACTCACCGAATTCGAAACAAGTCTAGTTGCTGTCACAGTCATCAAGCAAGGACTATCTCAAACTGGCTCGCACCTTCGGGACTTACAACAACATTTGACCAAATGTCTAATGGTCAAGAAGATGCAAAAGAGTAATTATGATGTATACACGAGAAGGGTGGGTGAAATATTGAATGCCATCTACGCCTCGTTGGCTGGCATTTAGATGGCTGACTGCGTCAATGATTGCTGTTTTCCTGGTGGTTGAGCGAGCTTATAGATGTATCTCAGTTAGCCTAAGTGGAACTATGGTACTAAACTTTAGTCTAGAGTTATATATATCGACTTCTCCTCACAAAATCTAATTCGGCTAAGCTGTCTACCATATTACTTCTATGTCTTACCTCCTGATTCTTATTAAATGATGCAGTACTAAGACTTTAGTCTGTTTGCGTAAGGCCTGTGCGTAACGCAACAACGGAACTGCGTCAGGTAGAGAACAACTTCACCCCTACACTGCACCACACAAATGAGAGCTTTTGGAACCAAAATTTCAGCCAATTGAAGGCCTGGTGCTGAATTATTAGAGCACAAGTGCGATTATGTGATAGCTTCAGTGGAGGCAGGTTGTAGGACCTCTGAAGTTGCAGCAACACTTGGCTGTTTGCAATGCTGCATCCAGAAAACACTTGCCCAATGGAACACCCACAACAACAATGAGTCACGCCCTCGCAGTGGTAGGCCACCGGTATTGACACGTCAGCAGAAGCGTCTGCTTCTTTGCATTGCCCATAAATACCCAAAAATTGAATACTGTCAGCTTCTAGAAGAAGCCAACCTCTGGCCATCCACCTTTGCACACCCTACTGTTGCAAAGAAGACAGTATACCAAGCACTTCTTGCGCAAGGTTTAAAGAACTTCAGATCAAAGCGCCGGCCAAAGATCAATAGAGCCACCAGCTTGTTGCGCCTCAAATACTCAAGCAACTGGCGCTACTTCAACTATAAGAGAGTAACTGTAAAATTCTCTGATGAGTGCAGCATTGCAAGAGGCTCTGAACAGAACCAGGAATGGAGTTTTCAATATCCTGGCGAGAAATTCAATCATGATAAAGTTCATGAGAGCAGCATGTCAAGGCCAAAGCAGCAAATGGTTTGGGGCTCAATATGGTGTTGTTACGATCCATGAACAACTCGCAATATCTGTTACCGTGTCCGTGCGCGTAATGCGCGGATTCGCGTAATGCGCCAAACCACCTTTTTGTACCCATACTTCACTGTACAATTACTCAACGCCACAATGACTATGAAATCTGCCTTTGAAGAGATAGACTCTATGATACCATGCGATAAGATCCCGTGGACAGCGCTGGCTAAAAAACATAAGGTTGTGCGCTCAACCCTGTCTCGAAAATATCGACACGAGACGCGATCGCGTGAAGAGAAGGCGATTGCACAACAAAAGCTCACTCCACA
>NW_022985394.1:272554-397282 GCF_010093625.1 Macroventuria anomochaeta | reverse complement strand
TGATTATCACGGCGATTTATCACGGCGATTTATCACGGTCAAACCTCTGCCGCTCCGAGCTCGCTCAGTGATAACCAACCCCCAACGGCTTTCTGTACCTCTGCTCATCCCCGAGAACCAATCAAATAGTGTCTACGAGCTTTGCTTAAGACACGACTTCAACAGGTGTACTCCAGGTAGTCAAGTTAGGAGGAGTGAGTTGGTGATTATGGAACACAACTTTACTGCCAAACATCATGGATATACTGCCTGGAGCTACTGCAAAACTGTAGCGGTGCGGACCGCTGTAGAATACTGATAGCTACGGTAAACGATAACATAGGACTATCGGGTCGATGGAATACTGCGCTGTATTGCTGTCTAGCTATGAGGAGACGACTATATACCTGACCTGTAACACACTAGTCCAGGGTGGCTGATCAGGGGTATAGATAGACACTGTACGGACCATCCGATACCGCAACAAAAACACTTGAAGAGGGACTATTACCAAAGTATAAGCCAGGTGAAAGGTTTATGCAAGACAACGCATGTGTACACACTGCAAAGTACACCAGAAAGTGGTTGGAAAGCCATGGGATTTGGACTATTGATGTACCCCTATACTCACCTGATCTCAACCCTATTGAACACATGTGGTGGGCGCTTAAATGGAAACTTCATCAGCTTCACCCAGAGTTTGACACTCTTGGAGACTCTGCCAATGAGTGGGAGTGCTTTTGTGAAGGTTTGAAAGAAGCATGGATGGTCATACCCAACAAACTGATCAGATCACTCATCTACTCAATGCCAAAGTGACTCAAAGCCTGCATCAGAGCACAAGGATATCAGACTAAATACTGAGAATAAGCGCATTAATCCTATCAATTCAGATCTACTTTCCACCTCATGGTTGTTGAGAAAAAGCATTGTGAACGTTCACTCAAAGCTGAGATGGTGGCCTGTGCACAACTGCGCGAACAGACTTTTGTCCTGTGACTGTACCATAGTACGAAAACATAATTGTTGGCAGAGCCTTCCAATCAGCGCCGGCGCGGGATTGCTCCTTGTTGAACCGGATCCCACCGTAAAGCAGCCGGTGAAGCTGCCCCACAGATCTGCCGAACACGATGTTGATTACTATTATGAAGCAGAGGTTGAACCAAGTGGTGTAACCTCGTAGTCGTACAAAAGCAACTTCACTGGAGGGCCTCGCCAAGCCTTGGCTTCTTACCAGTTGTGCCATTTTCAGAGTTTCTCGTGCTATCGCCAATCGGACAAAGACGTATTTCGAGCAGAATGAACCCAGGGAGACGTTATCGAGAGCACGTCAAGAGAGGGCGACTTGAAATGCGGTCTTGAAGTGGGGCCTATGTATTGACATCAATTACGAAGTGAGCTTGGTGGTCATATTAGTGCTTACGGCCTTGCAGGGATCCTCTGTTGCAGTAAATGCAATAAGTGAAGGTGTGACCGCGCAGGGCAGTAAGTCAGGGGTAACCGCGCGAAGCAGGAAAATCAGTATATTCTGTTTTGTTGTTTTTGTGTTCTGTCTCTCTCACTCGACCCCCAGCGGGGTCTGTTTACATGACGTATCTGTCGTTCAGACAGAAAGTGCTATCGGAACAGGCAAGAGCACTGCGCCAGCACACGTGGCAGACATGACCGCTTCACTGCATAAACCGTCACATCCTCCGTAGACCAACAATTGTGGGTACGCGAGGCGGCACGACGCTGGTGTAACAAAGCCGGAAAGTCTCACCGCCTGCCTACGATCTAGAGCCTTGCCGTTGCAGGTCACTCGCTGTCAGGGACAGTTGTTTGTGGTATGATATAGGCACACTTGCCCTCTTGATATTTCGTTCTAGATCTGTCTTCCATTATGGCTCTTCTTGAGACTAACCCTACCCACCTACAGCATGCTTCGGGCGACGCAATTCCCCTCTTTCTTATCCACGATGGCGGAGGCACGATATTCAAATATTATTTATTGGGCGACCTCGGTCGCAATGTCTACGGTATCCACGACCCCAGATTCGAGTGCGAGAACTCTTGGGAGGGTGGAATAATCGAGATGGCGCAAGAATATTGTCAGCATGATACCTCAGTTCAAAAGGTACATGTGAACTGCATCTCTCACATGACTCTTCGTTGCCTTCTTAGTCATCTTGGTTGTGTATATAATTGCTCTCTGTAGCTCTCTCAATACAACAACCTTCTGCCTCTGTTATGTCTTCTTCTTGGTCCAACCACATCTGACAAATATCTCACATTGATCAAAGCGATCAAGAGAACGGGACCAATCTTTCTTGGAGGTTAGTATGGGATCATCCATCTCACCTTGGCTTGCTTGCACAGATCGCTTACCTCAACATCTCTCTCGAAAGGCTGGTCATTAGGCGGTCTCATATCTCTCCAGATTGCACGACTGCTAGACGACGAGCAGGAGCATAGGCATACCGATCACGACACGCAGCCTCTTTTTGTTGCCGTGTGATTCTCATCGACAGCCCGTACACATCGCCCAGGTGTGAATACCAAGGCTCTTTCGTTGAGTTTGAACCAGAATTTCCGACTTGGACCCCCGAGCGGGTGCGCAAAAATGTCATACGACGGTTCGAAGTGTGCGATCGGCTGATAAATACATGGGAACCGCCACGTTGGGATGCTCGCTCGGATAATAGCATAGACGGCAGCACTCCGCCAGTCAATGCCTCCGATGCGACAATTCAGCGCCCGGCTACGACGGGAGAAGGTCTTCAAGTACAACCAGTATCATACAGTCCACCGGTTGTGCTACTCAAAGCTATGGCACATGTGCCATTGATGAAGTCAAAACTAGACAGGATTTTTCAAGTAGATCTGTTCCGAGACAATGCACTGTTGGGCTGGGAGCGTTATGCGGGTGGTTTATTGGAAACAGCGCATAATGTTTCCGGACACCACTTCGACTTGTTCGATCATGATGACAAAGTACGTTTTGACCCCTTCGATACATCACAGAGAAAATCCAGCTAACGTGGCGAATTTAGGTCCAAGCAGTGACGGAAATTATAAAGGAAACGTGTGCAAGATGGGAAACTCCAATCCTGAGGTCAACCAAGTTGCGCAGTCGATACGCTGATTGCCCGTCAGCCACAGCAGTTTGTGAGGACAAATAATGCCTTGCCTACATCACTTTCATCTCTCTCTGATGGTCAATGATAAAGTCTTGTTCCACTGATTCTTCTTCGGCCGAATTTGACAGAGGCTTTTGTTAAGGAACGATGCATCGAATGCGACGAAACCTGCAGCAGTATAGCGTGGGAAGTGCTATGTTTGCTTGCGAATCAGAGCATGATTCCTGGCGGCCATACAGGTCTATGTGAACAGTGTTGAATACGAGCTTGTGGAGATCAAAATCGGCGATGACAACCAGGAACATCGTGAGCATGGGAATTGCTCAGCATCACTGCGCATGGAAATTATCTAGTGCGGTATGCTCGGCCTCTCAAGCTTGGGAGGCAGATCGGTTATGCATGTTTATGCGGATTATATCATGCCAAGCTCGCGCGGTGTCCCATTCTCTTGTACCACGTTACTGCGCATTCGTACCTTGCCTTTTGAGATGCCCTGCCATATTTGGCCTCGAGAAAGATACAATACAGGCAGATTACAGTGCTCTTCCATGAACAGACCGTTAGGTTTCGATTCGGCGACAAGGGAGGCACTGGGGATTTAAGCCGATACAGAAAGTTCGATTGGTTGCTATATCCAGTCTGATCCATGTCACGCAAGAAACACTAAAACCCGGTCATGAGCACTGTATGATATTTGGATTGCATTGCACGGCATAGTCGTATCTGTGACGGCATTAGTCGGTCGGTAGACCTGAGGTTGCACACATCAGACTATCCTGCACTAGCATGTTTAATGTCAGGTATATAGTCGTCCTCTCCTAGCTAGATTACAATTCAGCGAAGTATTCCATGGACCCAATAGCCCTACGTTTTTGTTTACCTGTAGCTATCAGAGTACTACAGCGGCCTACGCCGTTACAGTATTTGTGTGCAGTGATCTATGTTGTAGGATTACAGCGCAATACCTTTGCTAACACAATCTCGGCTTCCATTGCTACATTGGAAGCTTTGCAGAGAATAGTACGTTTACATAAGCATGGGACACGCAGATGCGGGTCTATGCTGGACGATCTTCGTCGTCCCCCCTTACACAAGAGGTTGTACACCTCAAGAGCGACAACTATGTGGATCAATCTACATGATACGGCGTCATCAGCGGAAACAGTGAGACGGAGAGTATTATAGCATAGCCTCGTTACTGTATGCATAGTCTGCCATTCCATCATCAGTGTGGTCGGGTCCTGTCAGTGCGTCTAACCTCTTACGGTTCTTCTCAAAGCACTTGCGGGCTGTAGCAGCACCTTCCACTCTGAGCAGTAAGACTGCAGACCTGTTTAAAACCGCATACAGAAGCTGCTCGCTGCGCATAATCTCGCTGGGTAAGTGTTCAACTTATATGCCAAATTACTACTGCTTTCTGCCTCCTACATCCCAACGAACAGTATTGCGATACAGAAACAAACTTCAATGCCAGCTGTAACAGACCGGATACGGAGCTGTTGCGATCAGTGTGCCCACTCCAAGATCAAGTGCGACAGCAAGCGGCCAATCTGCCTGAACTGCCGTCGCCGCGACCGCTCATGCACATATAGCTATGTTCGGCAGTCTGGCCGCCCACGTCGTATCAGACCGGCTCAAGGCGATGAGATAGCTAACCATGAAGCCCTTGAAAGGGTGGAGGAGGATGGAAGACCCATCAAAGCCGGCCAGTATGGCGCTTCATCGACCACTGCTGCACCATCTTCGTCACCTGCTCTAGCAGTAGACCCAGCCCTTCCTAGTAAGTTCAGCCGCGACCTTTGCAGAAGATACTAATTGAAGAAGCTTTGCACTATGCGGATCGCAACCACCACACCGGCGTTCCCGGATTTAACTTGACACCAGAAAATACGATTGAGGACTTTCTGGACTCACTGGCTATTCCTGATATGCAGCACTCCATATCAGCAGACTATTTAGCTTTAGATCCAGCGCAGACAGGCCTCTCCATGGGTATCGGCAATACACTTCACCATCAAACGCGTGAGGATACCTTTATGAGTATCGAGCAATCCCCGCCGACGGTTGACCAGAGCGCACCACTATCGTCCCCATCCACTGACAGCTCTCAACTCGAACAAGGGCTGCAGAACCTTCTTGACGATTCTAAGATAAGCAGCATTGTCGATGGTATGATGAATTTACCACTACGAGACAGACGTCTCTCTTGCGTAACTGAATCACACGACCAATGTTTCCATGCTACGGCATATGATGCCTCTGACGAAGACCAGCTTTGTCGATGTCCTACGATACTGAATAAACTCTATCTCATTGTCATGGATCCTAAACTATCTCAACCAACCAGAGTACTTCCCTTCGACCTGATCCTCTTTATTGAACAGGCTTTGCAGGATGCTGTTGAGCAGATAAAGCACTGCAAAGCCTGTGGCAGCTCGACACTATCTTCAGAGAACGGGATTACACTTTGTGTTGTCGCGAATTGGATAGCCAACAGTATCCAGAACGCGCTGGAAAGTGAGATCGACATGTCTAGGAAGCCGTCACATTCTTTTTGGAGCAGCTCTGAGCGCCACACCATAGAGATGGGTGCGATGAGGGAGCAGAATCATTGCAATGCCACAAAGTCTAACGCAGTGCCACCATCCTTGGATGTTCGCAACACCTTGTGGATCGGGATGTGGCGCGCATCCAGCGAGGCATGGAGTTTGTGCATGTCTGCAATCTTGGCAAGGCGAGTTAAGAGAATGCAGCACATGCTTTCAGGGGTAGGCGGAGATAGCCTGGAGGTTCCGGATATAGTAAACAATAGGACCATAGTTAGGGCGAAGCGCGAAATGGCAAAAGAAATACAGGTGAAGGCGGATATACTATTAGGCATGGTCAAAAACTGGGTGTCTGAATGCCACCTGCGATATTGAACCCTTTATCTGATGGTGCGCCAGAGCTGTTAGCTCTCATCGCAAAGAGGATGGTCCGGTGTCTGATGGCTGCAGGGTATTACCATATCAGCGTTCGAAGTGGTGGTGATATAGCAACCTCAGCAGGCGCTCGTTCACGGGTTTCCAAACAAGCATACATTATTGGCATCTTGTTCAAAGGCCGTAGAATACAATCCATGGAGGTGAATAGTGGCTAGCGGTGGGACGAAGTGCTTTTGAGATGCTCTTGCTCGCAACCATGTTGGCACCGGGAGAATTAATATCAAGACAATTAGATGATCCCTCTAACTCTTAATGAGGCAATGCCTTCCAGAGCAATGACGGTAACGGTGCTTTCATCTACAGGGGAGGAAGTTGTGAAGCATAAGTATCTTGGCATCAAGTACTGTCCGCACAGGCAGCGCTCTCATTAGTCAGCTCGTTTGATTAGCTCCCGCACTAGCGCACTGTAGATATCGCCCCGCTCTGATAGCTTCAATACAACAACGCCCTTATCACCATATACTCCCTCATCAAGTACCCTACAGGCAATCCTCATCTACAAAACCTTTGTCTCAAAATTGGGACTGGGCAGCGACAATGACAGCCGTCACTTGATTAGGGCTGTCTGAGCACGGGGATAGCAGTGAGAACAAACATCCTGTACCCTAGCATTGTGAGTGTCTTGCTACAACCAGAGGATTGGGACACCACTATGAGCCTGTTTCTGTTCGCACACATGGTTGATGGTGCTGTTGGGCCAGTCATCGGCCCAGCAGTTGCAGAAGCCCTGAGCTGGCTTGTAATTTGTTACGCTTTAGGGTGTGTCACGGTTAGGTTGCTCCTGCTTGTCGAATCTCACCTGTCATGATAGTGGCTGCCACTTCACACTAGCGTTGTTTACAGCTACTCACCTATACATACTGTCCGTAGCTTCACACAATACAACCTCAGTTCAATCCTTCATTATTCGCACATGCGTACTGATCACTCACGATCCACCCCGACATAGTGCTATCTATGAGCGTTTCGGTCGCTTATGCCTGCGAGTTTTTCATCGTCACCTGTGGCCAGGAGACGTGTAAACCGGTGGTTCTGAGGCGGTCTATGCCAAAGAACGGCATTGGTTGGCAGCTGCTGAACGAACATAGCAAAGAGCAAGATGGCCACAAGTGCCTAGCCGGCCTTTGTAGTACACTGATATTATGAGTTTCAGAACTTTCTGACCCCCTGTTTATTTGGGATGATGATTTGTTGCGATATCGGTTGGTCCGTACAGTGTCTGAATATACCCCTGACCACTACTCTAGACTAGTGTGTTACAGGCCAGGTATATAGTCGTCTCCTCCTAGCTAGATAGCAATCCAGCACAGTATTCCATCGACCCGATAGTACTACGTTATTGTTTACCATAGCTATCAGTAATCTACAGAGATCCACACCGCTACATGATTTAAGGGTATATTGTATGAGTAGAATTGCTTTCTCGGACTTTCCTTCTCCATATCCTCTTTGCTATGGGTCGCCGTCTTCCTGTCAACATTCTCCTCGACGTTCTACTCATCCTAGAGCTGGGTAAGGGTAACAAAACCATTACCCTAGAGTGTCACGTGTCCAAAAATACTGTGAAAAAGCTCCGACTTTGCATGGAGACTACTGGCCATCCATACTTACCACGAACTGTTGTTCAAGACAGGTCTGCTCCGCTGCTGCCGTACCATAAAGATGCGAGTTATGAAGGTTTTGAAGGTTTACGAGTACTCTGATTGCTGACAACTATTGCCCTGGCACTCAGTGATTGGCTGGAACAGCACAACACCGCGTACTTGGATGAGTGCGTTAAGTGGGTGTATGACTAGTTCAGAGTAGATGTGGGACCATGGGCCATTTACCGTCTTCCTCGACGCAAGCTTTACACGTACAAAGTGTTATCAAAGTTGTGGCGGCGTGGGCTACGTGACCTGTACTCATCCAAGTCTCCCAGGTGTCACAGTTGAAGAACTCGATGATCTTTCTTCACATCCCGTCCAGCACAAGGAGCAGCCAGTGATACTTCGAGTCCACCTCCAAGAAATGAGCCACTTTGGATCTCGAAGATGATCCAAGGGGTAGAATTCCTCACCAACAAGCTGCTTCCCAACGTCAACAATAACAGCAGAGTATAGATCCTTGCGACCATCCATCTCATACCAATACTGGAAGAAAGCCTGAGCCGTCTCTCAGGGAGGGTACCTTGTTGGGGTGAGAACACTCTTCACTTTCTTCTCCTCCGTTGCCAACTCAGCAGTTGCCTTTGCAGTGTACAACTCTGCAAACTTCTCAATCGTGCCAGTAAGCCGGTTCAAATCCTGCTCAGGTTGTTGTTGTACTTCAATCAGCTCCTGATATTGAGCGGCACGTGTGGCTCGAGTATGTGGAAACTCTCGGGCATGATGAAGTAGTGCTCTGATCTTCTCAGAAGGCTTTGGAAGTGTTGATACTTCATCTCAATTCTCTGCAAGCCACCTTCCTAGAGGCCCATTAGGTACTGGATAGTGGTTCTCAACACCTCCAGGTAGCTGCTTGCCATCTCAGAGACTCACCCAGCACATGCCGTGATGATTGCAGCAAATTGAAAGAGTACAGCGTCACCGTTGAGTCAAGGGTGTAAGAGCATTACCAGTAATTGCTCTAAGATTGTCTTGATCAATCAGTAACTCAGCTAACTGCGGTGTAGTTGTACTTGAACGACCTTGTACGCGTCGTTGTGAAGTCTGACTGCCTCTCACAGCATCTCCAGGAGATACTGACTGCTGGTTATTGTTGGCAACTTCCAGCCAAAGCTCAAAGTCAACACACACAGTTCTCTTGTTTGACACGCTTGCACTATGCCCCCTTGCTTCTTGCGCTGAAGCAAGTGCAAAAAGCGTCTAAATGCTTCTTCATCGTTTTGCTTGAGAGTTTCTGGCAACCATGACCGCTTCTGTTGACTTTGCTGTTGAAGTATTGTGGTAAGGTGTAAGATTGATTGTTCAGTTCTCTCGGAGAGGCTACGTAACTATAAACACACTAGCTGAATCAGGTAATTGATACCCGTGGAAACCTCCTTCCAACATCTGCAAGTACACAGAGGTACCAATGAATGTGTAGGCAACTGAGCTGATCACGGGCCACACGGTCCCCATATTCAAACAGGTACTCAAGATCAACGTTTTTGGACGTTTGTGTGCGAGTAGTAAGTGAGCCGTTGACAGGTTGAGAGCCCAAGTATGCCTTGTACCGAGCTTCATACTTCACTCTCGGAGCAGAGTACATAACCTTTCTATCAGAAGAAGCCGTCGCAAGCACTCCTTGACAACAGCGCCGATCAATGGCAGCTGCTCCGGAGATTGGGAATCGGGTATATCAGTTGGGCTGTCAGCGCCTATGAGCGGGTTTGTAGTCGAGCGCAATTCCTCTCTGAGCTCAGACTGAACTTCCAGATGATGTGAGAGCTCATAGACCATGTATGTGGAGACGGTGCCGAACGCTTCGGCAGTGAAGGCTATGCAATGTTGGATGTTCTTAGTTTCCATATGCAGTGCAAGTTTCATTGAGTTTGCTTACCAATATGATCGAGACTCACTCGCAAGTTCCCGACGTTGGGCTTCAGTCATTGTAAAGCCTAGTTTCTTTCCTTTCATCTGAGAGTTTGCCAGATCGCTAGGTATAGCGTCGTATAAGACTGGCAGCTGGCCTGCTTCTATGGCCTGTCCCATATCCCTCTTCTTCAAAACTTCTTCGGCACCGTCGACTCTTGGTAATGCCCAAGCTTCAAACTTGCGACGTGCTGGAGCCATGTCTTTCGATACAAGTGATACTCCGAGCATAAAAAGGTATTTCGTGAGACGCGGATGCTCTCGAAGCCAGAAGGAAGCTTGGTCAGTCGGAAACGCGGTTGCAAACAGGTCCAACCATTCCCTCCGTGCCTTTGCATTAAGAACAAAGTCGAGAGAAAGTGGAATGCCGAACGCGAACGCCGAGGTACAGTCAAGAGACATGGACTGGGCGATTGGCAGTATACGAGTGGCGCCTTCTGGAGATGAAGCCACTCTGTCGAGCACAGGCAATACGCGACTGACCATGAGATTTCACATAATCTCTCGAATATGAGTTGAAGTACCGATGAAAGCTCGATTATGCACACCTCGAATACGTTTGTGACGGCGACGATGCTCAGAACCGAGCACCGAAGTGAATGTGTTCAAAGATCTACTTCATTAGCAAAGGTCCAGTCCCCAACGCGTTAGAGCAGTATGAAAATGTCTGAAGACGCTTTAAAAGAGTTTCAAGTACCCTTGCGTAGCCCAGTACTCGTAAGACGGGTGTTTGTCAAAGCCGGCTGAGCCGGCGCCCCATACACAGTTGACGGCATGCATATCATTGAGGGCGAGCTCCTGTGGCGATATCAGCACATACGGTCCCTTAGCCGCAAACGCCGCCGAGATTCTTTGGAAATCCTTTCCATCGAGCCTTTGCCACTCAATCCAGAGCGCCGAGAAGCGCGCAATTGGACTGACTGCTGGAACAGAAGCTAGAGGGGATAGGAACAGCGGATATATAAAATATTTCCAAACAGTCACGGCCACAGTTATACTGATCGATACCGTGACTAGGGCTCCGTACATCTTGTAGCGATAGTAACAGAGAGAATTGATGGCACAGAGATTTGATGTGCCCACGATTTTGATACAAGGAGGCACGTCGTTCGTCAAGATTTATTTGATTAGACTTCAACGTAGCTTTTGCTAGACGCATCGAGAAGGCTTTATTGCTTTGTGTGTCATCGAGAGATATGGCAATGCGGCGTCTTTGGGACCCATCCAATTACATGCCACCGACTCTTGTCGGTTAATTTCTCTTCTTTACCTACACCTTTTTCATCGGCCAATTTGCAAGTGGTCCAATTTCGGTTCGGAGTATTCCATTGCCCCTCCTGCAGTAATACTTTGAAGAAGGGCGCCGCATCATGCGCATACCACGGTTGTAACATGAACAACTTACGTAAGCTCTGCTCTAAGACGCCCTTCTGCCCGGCAAGATTCCACCCGAGAAAGCGCTAGGGCGATGCACAGCTTACGTATGACTTCGGTGGTATACCAACGGCCAAATCGAGTGTCGAGTAAGTTGTGTTAGCTGTTTATTCCAGGGAGAAAGCCAGTGAGTATAAAGCCTAGGGGCTGGATTATCGCAGTGTCTTTTGGTCCACATCATCCCGCCCAGCGCATCCAGCTACGTCACTGCTCATATTAACGCCAATATCTTCATATTCTCAATATGTCGGCAATTGAGCCCGCTTTTGTTTCCGCCGAAGATGAGTGGTCGCCGCTTCGATCCGTCATTGTCGGTAGGGCGGAAGACTCTGCTTTCCCATCTGAACCTGAGCACATGATGGCGGCAACAATGCCCTCAGAGCACTTGCTGCGTTTCAAGCCTTTGAGTCCCTTCCCCCCCGCCATCCTCGCTCGGGCACAGGAGGAGCTTGACAATCTGGCAGACGTCATGCGAAAGGAAGGGATTCGTGTATACCGTCCTAACAAGGTCAATTGGCTCAAGATGCAAGGCTATACCGGCGCTATGCCGCGAGACGGTCTGATGACGGTGGGGTCTGCACTAATTGAGGCTCCATTCTCCTGGCGTTGTCGCCGCCATGAAATTACATTGGCCTACTCGGAAATTTTGTCTGAGTTGGGCAGCAGCAATTCAGGCGTAACCATCTGTCGCGCACCGTTGATTACAGGTGAGGATACCCTGTATCACGGCATGCTAGGCAAAAGCAGGACCAATGGCAATATTCCCACCTCTCGTTGGTCCATCAACAACTCGAGGCCTGCGTTTGATGCGGCGGACTTCATGCGCTTCGGAAAGGTCGTTATTGGCCAGCTGAGCCACGTCACCAATCGTAGAGGAGTGGAATACTTGCGGGCCGTGGTTCCAGAGGGTTATACAGTCGAGATTTTGGAGACAACGGACGAGCATGCCATGCATATCGATGCCACCCTCCTCCCCCTGCGCAAGGGGCTTATGGTGTACCAGCCAGAGCGTGTATCTGAGCACGAGCTGAGACAGCACGAGGTATTTCACGACTGGGAGCTGCTCGCTTGCCCAATAACGCCAGAGCCTCGCCAGCCTCCGAGCCCGCCCATGTACATGTGCAGTCCCTGGCTCATGCTGAATGCTCTTAGTCTAGATGAGAAGCGGGTGCTAGTTGAGGCAAATGACAAGGAGTTTGCAGCATGGCTTACGACGCTGGGCATGGAGCCAATCATGGTCCCCTTTGGACATGTAAACAGCATTGGCGGGTCATTCCATTGCGCTACTGTTGATTTGGTCAGGTCTGGCGCAAAGGACTAAGAGTCAGCGAAAATTGAATGGGAGCAGGTCGCATGGCTGTAACTATTATTTCAAACTCTTTAGAGTGTACAATAGTCCTTGCATTCTTCCTATGGTGATTCGTGTGTTGGAACTCATGCTCTTTACGGTCGTGATCCCTGTGATGTTTTTTGCGATACTAATTCGTCCGTACAAGACCCGATTACCCTTCCTTAAACTATTCTGGTCTAGCACGTTCCAGGGCCAGTATGTATAATATTATCTTAGCTAGGTAGCAGCTCAGCGCAGTTTACCACCGAACCGATAGTCCTATGTTATCGCTTACCGTAGCCATCAGTGCACTACAGCGGCCCACGCCGCCGCAGTTATGAGCCGGGAGCCTTCAGTTAATCTGTTGCAGTAAATGCAATAAGTGAAGGTGTAACTGCGCAGGGCAGTAAGTCAGGGGTAACCGCGAAAAGCAGTAAAATCGGTATATTCCGTTGTGTTGTTGTTCAGTGTTCTCTCTCTCACTCGACCCCTAGCGGGGTCTGTTTACATGACGTATCTGTTGTGCAGACAGAAAGTGCTATTGGAACAGGCAAGAGCACTGCACCAGCACACGTGGCAGACATGACCTCTTTACTCCATAAACCGTCACACATGCCCTATAAACTCACAATATCGCTACATCTTCGCTAGAGCAGACGAACATCAAGAAAGACGAGTTTGAAACAATTAGCCGACCATGGAAGTCATGCTGCTTGCGCTAAAAGTACTTGTCGGGTGATTTTTGAAATATCTGGTCTTGCTGGCGTTGTAAAATCACTCGTCCATCTCGGTTCGGGGGGTTTTGCAAATAGTCCGATCTTTTGCTATCTGATGCAAGGTGCACATGTACCAATACAACCAGCATATAGCAACCTATGCAGACAGTTGGGCTCATGTAAACTGTACCTTTGAAACTATGGCGCAAGTTTTATACAATTCAAGTAAGCCTCCGCTACAGAGCTCTCCCCTATATACTATCCGCTAATATTAAGAACTAGCGCTTAGGGTCCATATCTAGTGAACAAAGAGAAGGTTCGAATAAAGTCACAGACGTGAACAAATACAAAGATTGAAAGGTTCCTCTTACGATAATTGTTTGATCCTAACTTCGCGTAGCTACAATGGGCCCGGAAAGCGCCGTCTAGTCATTAATTCAGTGATACCCGCTGAAATTGGCCGGATGGTTACACCTGCATAGAGCTGGCCAACTCTCATATCCCTCATGTGCCATAGGTTTCCCAATGCCATTTCCCTTGTCGAAACAAATATCGCAACTACCCTTTTCTTTTCGGCTTGAGAAACTACTCCAGCAATTTGTTTGACTAGCTCTACCATTCCAACGGCTGTGTCTCGGATTCACGAAGATGACTACCCCTGGTGACCTCACCCAGATCTGGCAATGGAATGAGCTGGTACCAGCATCCGTGGACCAATGTGTCAATGTTCTCATTCAAGAACGCATAGATACACAGCCAAATGCGCCCGCAATATGTGCTTGGGATGGCACGCTGACGTATACTGAGCTCGGCCGGTTTGCCACAGTTTTAGCGAGTTGGCTAGTCCATCTGGGAGTTGACCCTTATACTACTCCAATCATACCGTTGTGCTTTGAGAAATCCAGGTAGACAGCGGTCGGTATGCTCGGCGTGCTCAAGACAGGTGCAGGCTTCGTATTGATTGACCCTCATCAGCCAGAGCATCGTCTTCGAACCATCGTCAAGCAAGTGGGCGCAGATCTTATTATCTCTTCACTCAGAATGACAAAATTGAGCTCACGACTGGCTCCGAGATCGATTGTTGTGTCCTCCCACTTGGTGGCAAGTCCCTCCAATTTGACTGGTCCAATTTTGTCATTTCAAGATCCTTCTTCTGTTGCTTATGTTGCTTTCACTTCGGGTAGCACTGGAGAACCAAAGGGAGCACTCATATCGCATCGAAATCTCGCTTAGCTCTGCATCATCAGCAGAAACGGATGGCGTTTACAACTACAAGAAGATTTTACGACTTTTCCTCGTACAGTTTTGATGCCTCGATCGGCATATTCTTTACAACTCTCGTAGCTGGTGGCTGTATTTGTGTCCCCAGTGAAGGCGATCGACGCGATAATCTGATTCAGAGCATCGTATCCTTGGATGCGAATACTGTTGATCTGACTCCTTCTGTTGCAGTAAATGCAATAAGTGAAGGTGTAACCGCGCAGGGCAGTAAGTCAGGGGTAACCGCGCGAAGCAGTAAAATTGGTATGTTCTGTTGTGTTGTTGTTCAGTGTTCTGTCTCTCTCACCGGGCCATCAGGGTCTGTTTACATGACGTATCTGTCGTTCAGACAGAAAGTGCTATTGGAACAGGCAAGAGCACTGCACCAGCACACGTGGTAGACATGACCTCTTTACTCCATAAACCGTCACAATTACAGACCAGACGGGGTCCCCTAAAGCCATGGTTCTCAAACGGACGTATACTCTCTAGGGCTTGCATATGTCCAGATGTGGGTTGTATTGAGAGCAGGTACTACTTGGGCAATCAGACGCAGCAGCTGCTGCGAGGACCTCAGTTATGGAAGGAACAGATGGCAGGTAAACAGAGTACTTAGTGCCATATCCCACTCTAGAATTAAAAAACCACTTTTTCACTTCAACAGGTTGTAGTGCTGGGAAAAAGCCTGGAAGAGATGACAAGTATCTTTTCGAAGGCCAGCCAATACAGTCGGGTCAACGACAAGTTCGATGGATACTTTGCTGATCACCTTGGTACGTCTCTCTGGATGAGTGAAATGCTTGCAAAAGACCGTGAAGACAGGCCTGTTGCTAAAGGTTTTTCGAATTTCCTCCTCAAGGAAGCGCTCATCGGTGGAGCGAGCGACTGTGTCTGTCAAAAGGCATTACCAAAGAGGTCGGAAACACCTAACGAGATACCTGTCCGCATGCTACCCGAAATCATCATAGAGATTGGATACCGTAAAAGGAAAGGACGTGCCTACACGACTGCCGCATCGAGGCATCCCAAGAGAAGCCACGCTAAAGAAAAGGTCCGCAAGACCTCAACTCCCAAAGCTGATAGTGGGTCTACGCAACAGCAACAGTCGATCAAGATTCTGTCAAAACAGCTGGAGAATACAGTCCTTGGCCCTCAAGAGCGTCATCGATGATTCGGTCAGTGAGGATGAGGATGAGTCCTGGGAGTTCCTACCGAAGCAAAACCTGTCGTCAGCGTCGTTAGCCTTCGGAGCGGGCGAAGTGGGGCAACTTCATCCAAGGCTCACTCAGTGTACAACGGTGGAAAGGAAGAGAAAGTCGACGACCTACGTAGCTTAGCATCCTCCCCGGCTTGATTCCTGTCACCGTCGTCGTTCGATCTGCAGTCTTCTCTTTCGTAACTGTTGCCTCTCACACGCACCTTCAGCTTCTTTCTCCTACACATGACTATTTCTACTTTAGCAACTATCAATGTGATTACTTCTCCCTAACGCTGCTAGTGTCGACCAGGCACCTTTCCTTCTCTTCTACAGCAAATACGGTTCAAGCTGATTGCTCCGCCGCATCGATCCTCCGCTTTCTAGCAATCATCGGAACCTGTATAGCACCTCGAGTCCATTATACCTCGAGCCCAGTGATAATTCAAGAGGTTATTCTCTCAAATGGGATATTTGTCCAAAGTATCTGAGGCGCCTGTAAAGGAAGCCGGAGACAGAGCTCTCTCGGAACCAGCACACTTCAGGACAGGCCGGACACAAGTGAGATGACATGTCAGAACGAACACAAGCATGAAGGGTCGGTGTACATTTACATAATGGCTGTATAGTGAGTCCATAGGACGGAGTAAATTCGTCGCAAGATACATCAACACCATAAACTCGTGCCTACAATCCTACAGTAGTCGTGAAAGCGCCAATGCCAACAAAGGTATTCCAATGCATCCAAACCGATTGGTCCACAAACAAACCCCGCACATCCCCTTTTAGTAGTTTATCTGGTAGAAGAAACAGTATCCCTTACTCTCACACATCTCAATGAACAGCTACTCGTCCTCTTGCGTCACCCCACTCACGATAAAAGTCGTCAAAAAAAATCCGGACTCCTGCGCATCGGCTTGCACTACACACCGGTGAGCGCGGACTGCGCGGTGTTAGCGCAAGCACTTCCGTTGGCTCTTGTGGAGGCAGGAGTATCGGGGTGCTGGAGATATTTTGGTCCGACTAAGGTCCGTTATACCTATCGAACTTCCAGATACGGGCGCGCATGTCGCCGGAGCCGGTGGCGAAGACGCCGCCTGTTGGTGAGGGGGCGACGGAGATGACTTCGCGATGTTAGTTCAGAGTGTTCAAAGCTGAGGTTTGAGGGATGGAGGAGGGACGTACCTGAGTTCTTGTGGCCTTGCAACATGAGTTGTGCAACACCTGTGTGGGGATCCCAGAACTGGACGCCGCGGTCCTTGGAACCAGAGAGCACCCAGTCGCCGTGGGGTGTAAGGGCGACACTGAGAACGAAGTCCTTGTGGCCCTCGAATGTGCGGACACACTTGCCGCTAGGAGCGTTTCCGGGAACGAAGCGCGTAGGTGTGGTCAACTCCCACATCTTGATAGTCTTGTCGAGAGATCCACTGACGAGCCTGCCGCCTGAAGGAGCAAACGCAACGCTATAGACGCTGTCCTTGTGGCCTTCCTGGCCCTCGAGACGGACGACGAGCTGACCACTCTGGATGTCCCAGACGCGCACGCTCTTGTCCAGCGAGCCGGCTGCGACGTAGAGGTTGTCGGGGGAGATGGCGACGGTGGTGACGCCGTCTTCGATCGAGAAGTTGGCGATTTGGCTGTTGGACTCGAGGTCCCAGAGGCGGACACTGCGGTCGCCAGATCCGGACGCAATGATCCTGCCATTGCGGGCGAAGTCCAAGCTGTAGATGTCCTGCTCGTGACCAGTGAACTGGTGCTTGATCGTGCGGGTTGCGATATCCCAGACACGGATAACCTTGTCCTCCGCACCGGTGGCGAGGTATTGACCGTTGGGGGAGAAGCATACGCTGCGGATGTACAGGTCGCCATCCTCAGGGAGACTGCCATCCTGGAGGTGTGCGACAGGGTTTCCGGTCTCGACATCGAAGATCTGAGCGGAGCGGTTGCACCCAGTCGCGACGTAGCGACCGTCAAGACTGAAGCGCACGCAGCAGACGACGCTCTGGTGGGGCAGGTTGTGGATCAGGTCAACGTCGAGAACACGCCTTGTTCGGGGGTTGAAGACGGCATACCAGTCGTCGCCTTCCCTCTTGAACTGAGCAGGCAGCTGGTCGACCTCCAGATCAGCCAGGCAGTTGGTCTGGGCAAGAGGCAGCGGCGGCTGGTGTTGAGCCATCAAAGCATTCTGCTGGTGGTGGGGAGGTGGGGTCGGTCGGGGAACCTGGGGAGAACCAGGGTAGGGAGCAGAATTGTTCTGCTGAGGAGTCGCGGGGCCTCCGGGAGGACCACGAGGAGGACCTGGGCGCTTGCCGCCAGGAGAGGCGGTGGGCTGTGGGGGCTGACCGTAACCTATGCGCTGTCAGTGAGTGTCCCGTGATGGGAATTCTACCGTGCTGAGCGGGCGACTGCACGTGCCGCACCCCTCCAGACAAGAAAGAAAGAAAGAAAGAAAGAATAGAGCGTGAAGCTCACCGTTGGCCGAAGGTCCCGGCTGGTAGCCACCGAAATGCTGTGGCGGGCCTGGCGCAGGATTGAGACCGGGCGGGCCTTGCGGGCCGCCTCCAAGCTGTGGAGGCATGCCGTGCGGCGGGTTGGCATCCTGAGGAGGAGGAGCAAGGCCAGGGCCGCCCTGGTTGGCGCTGCCTGCCATTATGCCGCCGAACAGGTTGCTCGGCCCGTGTCCAATCTGGGGCGGCTGGGGCTGCGACGGGCCGTGGTGGTGGGAGCTCTGGCTGGGACCGCCGCGCTGCTCAAGTTCGCGCTCGAGCACGGCAATTCTGTCCTCGTACCTGCGTGCAGTGTTAGTGTTCGCCGCATTGTCGGAGGAGCGGATTCGCCTTACTTGGCCTTCATCTGGTTGTGCTGGTTCTCGAGCGAGTAGACTTTGCTGCGGATCAGCTCGATCTCCTGGATGTGACGGGTGACTATCAAGAGGTCAGTACGCGCGCTTAGACACGATTGAGACAGCCCCGATTCAAAGAGCTACGGCTTCTTGGGGCTCCATCACAGCAAGCTCAAAGTAGAGGACTCGATGTTGCAGTTGACGCGCTTCGAGCCACTCCAGCAGTCATCACCTAGTAGCAAGACCGCGCTGGCCTGACATCAACGGCATCTCATCTCGTCTTGACCTCTCCACACGGGCGGAGATGGGCGCATCCACCACACTAGAGAAATCACTTACTCTGGCCCTCGTAGTCGACGCTGCGCTGCGATTCGGTCTCGAACTCGGTCCTGATGTTGTCCAGAAGCTCGTTCAGGCGCTGGCTAGGCCCGCCTTGGGGCACCATGGCGCGCGGGGGCGGGTAGCCGTGGTTCATGGTTGCGGTGCGGCCTTCAGTGTAGCAGGCTGCTGCTTTCGAAGGTGCTTGTATGCGCTGGCACGCCGATTACCGATTGGAGACGCGACGGTCGTGGTGAAGCCTAAGCGGCTGGCGAGCGCTGGCAAGGCTGGCAGCCGAGGCGCACAGCTATCAACAGCTGCTGCAACGGGGAGGTGCACGCGGACCGGCCCTGAGATGGGCGTGCCGAAGTCTGTGGAGGTGGTGGTACGGGTGTGCGAGTGTGGGGATGCAGACGTGGTGAGAGTTGAAGAGCGAAACGAACACGAACGGGAGGTGGTTGCGCCTGGAAAGATGGGACGGCGCCGGTGGGTCTCCATGCGACGCTCGGGCCTTTCCCGCATATTCGGCGTCTGCACGCAAAACACCATCACCAAACCGCGGGCGAGCCCCCTTGGCTTGGGGCCAAACTCGGCAAAGACCCGTTGCGGTACCAAAATAGCCTTTGGGCTAGCACCCATCAATGCATCGAATGTTCCATGCCACTATTGTTTCCATCACCGTCAACACCAACATCCACATGGCCAAAGAGCTTAGAATGCATTTAGCTGTGTTCTCGAGAGCTGCGACCGCACTGTCTGCTGTGTTCACCCCGCAATATGCTCGTGCCTTGTGTACAGGAGCTGCGATAGTCACACTCCACCCAGCATCGAACAAAATAATGCCTTTCGAGCCACGGCAAGTCTCGCTGCATCGTGCAGAGCGGTCCCGAACTGCGACTGCGACCATCCGTCTGTGGTGCACCATTGACTTCGAGTAAGCGGTCGGGGAGCCTCCGATGCTTCACCATCCCTAGACTTTCATATAACCCAATCTCTTGTAACTAAACACCTGCATTACCAGAGAGGTGCAGTAGCACCTTCCGTCCTCCATAGTCTCAGACTCACATAGGACGTTAAACCAATCAATCAATCAGCCTACGATGCTGAAGAGGTGGTGAGCATCTGCCATCAACGGCTTCGACTGGTTCGGTTGAATTCTCCCGGTGCTGGCGCAGATTCGCGGCTATCCTCATGACAACGGCTTGCAACCCATTTGCTCTACCATGAGGCTCCGGTTGCACGAACAGCGACGATAGTGATACAGAGGCGTTCCGACGCTAATTCACAGCGTCCACGAGACAACGACCCTCGGCTCGAGTGCTGCTCCTTCCCGCCGCTTGCGTGTCAGCACTGCCTGCGATTGGCAGGTTACGATCGTGAAAATTCGTTCATGTCAACCGACCCTTATTCACCGTAGTGACATGATACGGTAATGCGTCGTCGTTGTCTGTGTGGCGATCTCCGTGGGGTGAGTGATTGATGTCGTTGGCTCTGGGCCACATCCGGTCACGTAGGCGGCTCTAGCGCGCCTTCCCCAGCCTTCTGGTCCTCCCACGAGCGCGCCCTGGGTATCGCCTTCGTCACCTCATCGTGCTTGTGTCTACAGCCCAATATTGCCAGACAACGTTTCGCCACGATAAACACGGCTTGTGATCTCTCCACGACGGTTGTTCACCGCTGCTCTTAGCAGATTTTGTCCCTTGACCGCGCATGCCGAGTGTTGCACGCAGCAAGAATGTTTTCGAGACCCACTCCAATGCCATCAGTGGCTACTAGTCTCCCGAGCAGACAGATGTCGTTCACTCTGTCGGTAGGTGCGCAGGTTCAGGTCTTCCCGAGTCGCACGCAGACAATAGAAGTCGTGAGATCACGACCAGCACCCGTAGCTTATAAGTCTGCGTCTTCCTCCAGGCTTGATCAATCAACAAATACTACTTGCTTATCACCACTACTCAACAATCTGAAGCTTGCATCTCGCTGGCTACGTACTACCTAATTAGGAAATATCACGTTAGCCTTACGTCACAAATTCCATCATTGAATACCAAGAATAAATACGACCGCATACAAAATGCCAGGTACCATTCAAATCCACGATACCTATCTCCTTCGACGTCCAGCAATGGCTCGCCAAAGGACCCGCGATGCCTTTATGGCAAAGACATCCGTCAAGGCCAAGCTAGCCGCAGAAGACAAGACCAGCTTGACAAGTCTTGAGGTTGGTTCCTGTCTCGTTGCTCGAAACAAGCAGCCTAACGTTCACAGCCCGTATACATCGGTATCGCTGTCGCCGACGGACTTAGCAGCTCAATCGATGTTGCGTTCGTTATTCACGACGGCACCTATTCAATTGACTTTGCAACTACCTCCATAGGTGGGGATTCAAGTAACAGCTCCGAGACTTCGTCCGCAACCTCCCAAGCCACCTCTGGAACTGCGACCCCTGCCACAGCCGAAGAGCGTGCCGAGTTCTTTGCTGAGGATATCATCAGCAAGATCAAGCACTACCGTGATGAGCACTACTACAAGTTTGTCGGTGCTGGTCTGACGACCAAGGCTGTTCAGACATGTCCTCAATTACCAACCCGCTTGTGGCTTGAGCTGGATATTGTGCCGTTAGTGCTGGAGCCTAGTTCTGGGAGGCACAATACCGGTACTCCAGCCGCACCCAAGTATATGTTGGTGGATGAAGAAGCAGACGCGGTTGTGCGCAAAGCTCTTGGGTAGGTGCCCACTCTCAATGTTGTGTATACCCTCTGGCTCACACGCACAGCTACTTCGGCAAGGCCAACCAACCTCGCCTAGAAGTTGTTCACCGCAACGAGGTCGGTGTCGACAGCGATGGTGCAGCCGTGATCGCCGATGAGCCAAGCTATCGAAACAGTGTTCATCCCAACACGTACGCGGCAACCATGTTCTACGCGGATTCGCTCAAGAAGAACGGTACGAAGATCGCCTTCTTCAACAGCACACCTCAGGGTGGCGGTGTCGCATTGATGAGGCATGCGCTGATCCGCTTTCTGCGATTGATCGATGTCGATTGTAAATGGTAAGTCATTCGTTCCGTACCCATCTGACTCTTACTCACGATCCACAGGTACGTTCCAAAGCCAAAGCCTGCTGTTTTCCGTATCACCAAGAACAACCACAACATTCTCCAGGGTGTAGAAGAAACCGGTCTTCGCCTTGAGCAAAAGTCGATCGACATTCTCGACGAGTGGGCTAGGCAAAATGCCGAGCGCTACTGGATAGCCAAAGGCGGTCCTCTTGCTCCTCGCTCAGAGGGCGGTGCCGATGTTATTATCGTCGATGATCCCCAAATGCCTTCCCTCGTCAAGATCGCCAAAGAGCAGGACCCTGCTCGCCCGGTTCTCTTCAGGAGCCACATTCAAGTGCGCGCCGACCTGGCCGATGAGGAAGGCACGCCCACCTCCGAGGTCTGGAATTGGGTCTGGAACAACGTGAAGCAGTGCGATGCTTTCATCAGTCACCCTGTTCGTGAATTTGTGCCCAAAAACGTCACCACGGAAAAGGTCGGCTATCTTCCCGCTACCACAGATTGGCTCGATGGTCTCAACAAGCAACTCGACAGCTGGGACGCACAGTACTACATGCACGAGTTCGAAATGGCCTGTTTGGACAAGGGTGCCAACCATCTCGCCTTCCCAGCGCGCCCGTACATTACGCAGATCGCTCGTTTCGATCCAGCGAAGGGCATCCCAGACGTCCTGGCTTCATACGCAATCCTTCGACGAGAGTACATGAAAGACAAGTCCATTGACGAGGTTCCCCAGCTCGTCATCGCCGGCCACGGCGCCATCGATGACCCTGACGCAACCATCATCTTCGACAAGACCGAGAAGCAGCTCAACGAACTCTACGCCGACATCAAAGACGACGTAATCGTCATGCGCATCGGGCCCGTCGACCAACTCCTCAACGTCCTCATGGCAAACGCACACGTTGCCCTCCAGCTCTCGACCCGCGAAGGGTTCGAAGTCAAGGTCTCCGAGGCTCTGCACCACGGTGTACCCATCATCGCGACGCGCCGCGGCGGCATCCCTCTGCAGGTCGAGCACGGCAAGTCCGGCTTCCTCGTCGACGTCGGCGAACACGATGCAGTCGCTAGTTACCTCAACCACCTCTTCACTGACAAAGAAGCGTACATTAAAATGTCCAACTACGCCGCGAACCACGTCAGCGACGAAGTCAGCACTGTTGGCAACGCGCTGAGCTGGTTGTATCTAGCTGATGAACTGGCTAACGGCTCCAAGAAGATTGAGCCGAATAGTCGGTGGATCAACGATATGGCAAGGGAGAAGGCAGGGTACCCGTATAAGGAAGAGAATAAGGAGACGACGCTTAAGCGCGAGAGTGAGAAGTTGGATCTGACGCATCAGCCAGGCCGGAGTCGGCAGGGGAGTGAGGTGCAGTGAGTGCCTCCAGGTAGCGGTTGCGGGATGGCTAATCGATGGGATGGTGGGTTTTGCATAGCAAGTGTAGTGGGTCTGGATACCACGTACTAGATCTCTGGATTTATGAAGCATCAGGTATCGAGCGCATGGTGCTTCGTCGAGAGTGGGCTTCGTGATTTCTGCCTTCTCGCTCGTCCGATGCTCGTACTTTGCACCAGCCTAGAGGTCCTCAGCAGAATCCAGGCGATCGCTAGCTAGAGGTAAAGTGCCTCGACGTCTATTGCCTACTTATCAGCTTGTTGAGACCCGCGCGAATCCACCTTGACTGCCCCCCTCAATGCTGGGCATTGCGGTTGTTGACAGACTCTCCTGAGGCAAGAGAGCCGTTGTAGTCGTGGAGATGCGGCTTGCAGACTCTGAGTTCCCTCTGCGCGGGCACCTGGAGCCTGATACCGAACCTGCCTAATGCGGAAGGTACTGCGCGCTCGAAAACCGTAGATCTCGGTATGACATCTGATGCCGGCACTCCCGCACGCCGATGGCGCACGCAACCCCCATCTACCTCTTCTGTATCGCGCGGAACTCGATCGTCAGACCTCAGTTCACGGTGCCTCTGGCGTTCGCAAGGCCGTGTGACGATTGCTGTTGAACACATGGAAGTCGCTGGTGCCATTCTTGTCGTTGAGTCAAGGTAATGGGGAAGGCTGATCGGCGCCGTTCCTGGTTCCTGCTGGCGTCAATGGTGGTACTGCAATCCACATTTTTTTTGTACGCGCAGGAGAGCTTCCTCATTAGGCAGGTTCCACTATCCCTGCTCTTTCACTTTGACCACACAGCGCCACCATCCTTCGAACGCGAGACTTCAAAACCGAGGGTCATGTGCACTGATACCTTGTCATCCCTTTCGTGGAGTTTGAGCGGATTCTAGGAAGATTTGGTGTGGTGATTTTTCGAGTCGATAAAGACGTGTTGCTGCTTTGGAAACAGCACAGGGATGGGGGAGGTTTGCAGCGCACTTTCAAACGCAGATGTCGAGACCATTCAGGTTCCTCTAGTGACTTCACGCATTCCGTGCATGGGGTGTGATTCCATTTGACTAGGTCGTCCTTCACCGGGTGTTCACGGACTATACTTGATGGCTGGGGACGCGCAAAGGGTTATACGTGCGCAGCTTTGGCTAGTGCAATAGTCGATGTAATGAAGGCAAACGAAGAATGTAGGTGGAGGAGATATAATTTTCTGATATTGTTCTGTATGCAGAAATGTCCTCGAGGACGTGGTATCATCCAACGCAGCTGTCTTCCCTGACAGCAACAACATGAACGCCTGCAATGCATATCCCAAACGCCAGTGAAATTTGCAGTATATCCTCGCAATCGTTTCCGTCTACTTGCGCTTGCTGACCCTTCCCTTCCCAGTGAACGGCTTCAGCGCGCCCTTACCCCTGCTCGTGGGGAAGGTCATCGAGTTCTTCGGCTTCCTCGCGCGCTGGTTCTTTGTCCTGCGCTCGTTCTGATTGCGGTTGGGCTTCTTCGCGGAGGTCTTGGTATCAACATCCATTTCTACTCAGTTTCTGTTAGCCCTTGTTCGAGTCCAAATTCACGTGGAAGGTGGAAGCGGGTCAAAGGCGAACTGAAGGTCCCCAGAGGAAGTGAAGCCGACGATGTCGGAGCTGAGGCCCAGGTAGAAGCAGAAATTTCTCATGGCGCAGTCGTCTTGTGCAGATTTGGGGGTGCTGGAGAGAGACTGGGGGACTGGAGCAGTGAGGAAGAACGAACCTTTTGAGAGATCATCCTTTGCTTCTGCGGTGGCTGCTGTGTCGTTAGCTTTGGTGGTGCGAGTGGTGTAGGAAAGCAGCGAACCTTGTTCGTCGACCTCCATCTCCTTTTTCTCGGGCGGCGCGGGCTTCTCGGAGTTGATTGTTGCGAGCAGCTTTGCGTGGAGACGTTCGGCGCGGGCCTTCTCAGCAGGGCCAAAGACGTTGGCGCGCAGCTTCCTGCGGTTCGCTCGCTCGGTGGAAGCGCGGAGCCCCTTTGCCATTGTGGTGGTCGCGTAAGATCGGAGCGAAACCTGGTGTGTCTGTGAAGTGAGGATGTTGTTGTCGATGTTGGGGAAGATCGAAGCGTGGAGGGGAAAAAGTTCAGGCGGCGTGCAAGGGACCAGGCGGCAGAATAATTTTGTGGCAATCGATTGCAGGCGCAGCGCCGAGTCAGGTTCGGCTCGATGCCCGTGCGCTGCCAGTTCGCGGCCGCAGTGACGCTGACTTTGCGACCAAGTGCTGGCGATGCGTGCGCCGCGAGAGCCGCCGGAAGCACGTCGACGGCGATATAATTTCTTCGTGCTGTGGTGAAATCACCCCTCGTATCTACTCGCTAGTCTCACTCAGCCTGTGTCACGGTCAGACTGCTTTGTGCACCACCGAGAGCGTTGGGAAGTCGCGACCCAATACCGGCGAGCCACTGGAACCTCAGATATCCTGCGGCAGCAGCCTTCTCTCACTCTCCGCCCCCCCGTGCCTCTATGCCACAGTAGCTCCTAGTACCGCAGCTCTCAATGTCTCGCCGGGGACAATCTGCGTGCTAACACCTCCTTTCCGCCTCCCACCACCGCCAACTCGGGCACCCGCACTTGCGCCTGCAGCACACGAGCCATGGCGTCCAGCCTGCAGCATCTGGCTACCACCATAGTCGACCGCTCCAGGACGCTCATCAACCATGATCTGAAGAAGATCTTAAAAGAGGAGGGGCTCTCGCAGACAGGGAACAAGGCTGCTCTGCAGGCTCGCGTGATCTCCCGTACGTGAGCGCCGTCGTCGTCGCCGCCGCCGCGGATATCTCCCAATTGCGCCCCGGATGCTAACCTTCACCTTCACCAGTCATCAACAACGCCGTAAACACTGACAATGCGGAGACGCTGCGCCGATTGCAGTTCAGGGTCCAGAACCACGGCGACGCTCCCACACCTACGAGCAGCAGCAGTCCCACCGCACCCTCGTTCCTTAACCCTCCGCCGCCCGTCATGAACGGGCACACACATTCAAACGGCTATTCCAGCGCCAGCCAGTTCGGCGCTTTGCATGCACCATTACCGCCGCCTCGTACGCCTCTCTTGCCAGTCGGCCGCATACGAACATCGGAGCTAAGCGTGACCTAGGATCTGCTGCACCCACCTGCTTCTTCAAGGACAGCCCGTTCTTCGAAGTCCGCGAGCTGGTGCTCAGCAACATCACCCTCGAAGGCATGCCGTCCTCTTCCCCTCTACCGCAATAGCACTGACGTTGTCTAGCATCTCCGAGTCATCGCCAGAATTGCACCCGGAACCTGATCATCAACGAGCAAATCAGCGCGCGTCTGAAGTCGGATCCAACACTACGACTGTTGCTTTTTTCAGCGCTTGAGGCGCCACTGCCGCCTTATGCCCGCACTGATATTACTTTCCCAGCGCAGATTGAGGTCCGCATCAATGGTGACGAGGTCAAAGCGAACTACAAGGGCCTAAAGAACAAGCCCGGCTCGACACGTCCCGCAGATGTCACCGACTTTGTCCGAATCTCTCCCGCCAACTACCGCAACAACCTCGTCGTCACGTATGCCCTCACCCATAAGGCAGGTTCAACTCAATACGAGGTTTTCTTATCCATCCCGTCGTCTCCTCGCAGTCACCACTATCTACTAACTTCTGGCACAGAAGTACAACTTGTTCGTATACATGGTGAAGAAGCATTCGGCCGCAGACCTCACCAAGCAGATTGCCGGCAAGCAGGTCATCACAAAACAGTCCGTGCTCAACGAGATGAAGGCAAAGGCGGCCGATCCTGACATCGAGGTTGGGTCGAGTGTCATGTCGCTGAAGGACCCAATCTCAACCTTGCGGATCAACATACCCTGCCGATCGACGGTCTGCACGCACAACCAGTGCTTCGATGCTGAGTCATTCCTGCAACTGCAGGAGCAAGCGCCAACATGGATATGTCCCATCTGCAGCAAGACTGTCCACTTCAACGGCCTTGCTGTGGATCAATACGTCGAGGAGATCTTGGCAAAGGTCAGGAACGCGGATCAGGTCACGATAAGTCCTACTGGTGAATGGTCGACAGAGAAAGCGGCATCTCCCCCCAGGAAGAACGGGACGACTGCTATTGCAGCAGACGACAGCGACGATGACCTCGTCGAGATTCCAGACTACCGCGTCGCTTCCATCAAGAGCGAAGCGGTGCAAACACCCACATACCTCAGCACGCCTCCAATGCCGTCAAGAGAGCCATCTACTGCCCCACGATCAGGCGCAAAACGCACATCAGAGGTTGTGGACCTGACACTGAGCGACGATGATGAGCCTCCACGGCCGGCCAAAAAGGTAGCGTACCGACCCCCAACCAACCCCCCCGAGCCGTCCCGCCGCTACGAACTCCCTCCTCCCATCCCTCGCCCCCCGCAATACGATCACCACTCCTCTTCTTACCGAACCCCGCCTTCGGGGTCACGGTTAAACTACCCTCCCCGCCCCTACACTCCACAAGTACCTCCTGAAGATCTGGGTTACTACAGACCACCACCTCCAGGCTCGCGACCTCCACCCCAAAATTACACTGGCCCAGGCACAGGCTCATCACGATACCCTACCTACCTTGGCTCCTCCCCTTGACACCTTGTTGCGCGAACCGTTGCACCACATCTCTTTCTTTTGTCACACGGCTAACCTACTATCGTCTTCAGGCAAGGTCTGAAGCGTCATAGTACGGTTCTTCGCCTTACAACACATGCCCTTTTTCGCCCCAATTGGCTGCTGAACGCGCGAGAGATCTTCTCAATGCTGAACGCGCGAGAAGCCTCGCCGAGCTCATTAAGTGGAGTTCTCTTTTTTTTCTCCGCCATTTCTCTGGTCTAATGTATCTTGAAATTTAGCGTGAGGCGTTTTAAAAGGGGTTCTTGGTAGTCATGGTGACGACGTTCATTTCGAGCGCGGCGTAGGTTGGGATCGAATGTTTGAGATACCTGAGCATTTTCTTTTCTCTTGGTGGCATTTTGGCTATTGCGCAGGAGGAGTGGGAGAGATGTGGGTTGGAGGAGCAAAGGTATCGCGCCAGAGCTACCAAGCGGGTCACGAGGAAAGGCTAAAATGTAAAAACGAACACAATCAAGAGTTGCAACACCCTCTAAGATCATCAGTCACCAGATATCGAAGCTTCCTACCAGACCTTGTTCTTGTGTACGGCTCCAACGCATTGCCAATCTCGTTCACTACATTAGACCCACCGTGAATGCGCTGCTTGAAGCGTCTTATCTCAAGCTGATATTCAACGGTAACCTTACCCACCGCGAAATCCACATCATGCCCTCAGCGCCGTGTCGCGAACCCACCTCATCTTGCTCAATCGGCGGACAATTAACCCGCCTGCCATCTAAACCGATTCGTCGGGCCCAGCACATATGCCCACCGATCTGCATCTATTTAACACCACCCATGTGCTGCAGCTTGTCGTGGCGTCATGTACGAAGCGAAAAGAGATATTTCTAGGCCAGAAGAGAAGTGACTCACAGGAAGAACTCGATTCCAGGTAGCTTTTCAGGCGATTGAATCAAACTGTGGAGTGAGGAAAAGGGGCGAATGTGTCGGTGCGAGGGGGCAGGAAGGCACGTGGATTGGAAGGCGTGGTGGGGATCACGGATGGAAGAACAGAGCGGGTGTTTTGGTCGGCGGGGTTGGGGGGTTGGGATTGGATTGGATCGGATTGGATTGGATTGGACTGGATTCCTTGCGCAGTGGAAGGTGGGGGTTGGTACTGTGCGTCGTGGGATTGCGAGCGCTGTGCGTGGCGCGTCGAGAAGTCGTGTAGTGAGCTGCGCAAAGTGCCATGGGCTGCGACCGGCATATCATTCAGAAGACGAACATCACGGAGACACCAAAGAAGCAAAGATGATGTCAGAACGCCTGCGCCCCAGGCCCAAACTCAACTTCATTGCACATACATGCGGAAGCTATATGAATCCGACATTACATACCCAAATTTCGCATCCTATGCCATAGCGCCAGATGTGATCAGCCGGCGACCCAGCTACAACTACAAGTACTCATATGCGTCATGTCTAGTGTATGCATCCTCACGCTGATTCCTCCGTGCCTGGCGTCTACGCGCCGACCTCCTCCATGATGGGCTGCTCGTGGAAGCCATTGGCTCCGTTGCCGTTCTCGTTGGGGCTTGGCCCGTCGAATTCCATCTTCTCCTGCTGCGCAATCGCCTGCTGCGATACTATCTCCGCGAGGCGCTTGAGGCGGGGAGTTTGCAGCCCTGTGAATGGTCAGCCCTTATTCCAAACCCTCTTCGTCGCTAGCTCTCCGCTTCGCAGAGAGGTGTGAGATGGGTGGTGGACTTACAAGAAGGAGTATACGTCTCCAGCGCGGTAATAACGCGCGGTTCCGCAATCTCATACGGCCCAGAGTCCTCCATATCGACCGCTGTCAACAACAACACATCGCTCTTCTCCGTAACCCTGCTGGCGACAGCCTTCATGATCTCGCCGTTGATAGGCTGCTCGTAGTCGGCAACAAGGTACTGGTTGAGCAGCTTCTGGATCTGGTTGGGGGACAGCATCCAGCAGATGTCCTGGATGATCTCGATGTCGTTGAGCGTAGCCTTCTTCAGCTGCAGCAGCTTAGTGGCCTGCATCAGGTGCTCGAGCTGCAGTGTGCCTTCGGGCATGTCGTGCGACTTGCACCACTCTTCGATGCGGGTGATGTTGTAGTTGATCTGCAGACCGCGCTTCCACGAGAGGAAGTTGCGGCGCATGAGCAGGTCGTTGAAGGCGGTGACGCCGACGAGGCGGAGGAGCTCGGTGACGCACTGGTTGATGATTGTGTCTTCGAGGTAGAAGGCCTTCATGGCCTTGTAGACGCTGTTCAGCAGGCTGAGCAGGTTGTCCATGCTGTAGGCGGGGGTGTTGCTGCCCTGGAGAAGCTTGCCGAGGAAACGGCTGCTCTCGTTGGTGACGAAACCGGGCAGAGATTGCGACTCGATGATGGCGGGAATGATCATCTTGTGCAGCTTCTTCTTGAGCACCTTCATCCATGTGTGGTAAATGTTGAACTCAAGACTCTCCAGATCGTGCTTGACAATCTCAAGCAGGCGGTCGTACTCGTAGTTGTCAGTCTTCTGCTGCTCGTACCAGTCCTCAGCAAGGAAGACGAAGGAGAGCATCTCGTGAACGTTCGACAGCCAGAAAGCGCCAGGGTTGATCGCGTCGTCGCTGTCATGCTGCATGACTTCTTGCTGGATGGACTGCATAACGTTCGCAAGGAAGCGCTCAGACTCCTTGACGAAGCCGTTGTTCCACATTTCAGAGGTGACGAGGTTGATGAGATAGGCGGGGAAAAGGACCTCCTTGTCTGTGGGAGGAGGTGTGGTGGTAGGGGAGGGAATCTTCAGGTTCTTGATGAGACCTAGAGTGACCTCGTCGTTGAGCATGTCTTCATCAGCCAGGATGTTCTCAAGCTCAAGCTCGACGTTATCAAGCTGCGCAAATGTGGAACCAGACAAGTTCTGCCTGTGGACGGTCGAGCCGACGGCCATCGAGACGGGTCGGGGGTTGTATGTAGCGCTGAAACGGTCCAGGTCGCGAGTGTCGGGTCCAGCACTTCGCCTCTTGGGCTTCTTCGAGGAGACGAGGTTGATCAAACTGCTCGCTGCGATAGGTGTGCTGCCGTTCTCCAACGTGCTGTTGATCGGTCCGGAGCGCTTCATCAACTCGACCTGCTCCTGGAGCTCGGCCAGTTGCTGGCGGAGAGACAACTTCTCGGTCTCGGTGACGTTGCTCCTCCTCCTGGAGTTGTCGAGCTCGTCGGTGGTCTGCTTGAGGGAAGCGCGCAGCTGCTTCTCCTCTTCCTGCAGGTGACGCATCTTGGCGGTGCTCTCGTCGTAGTTGGTCTGCAGCTTCTTGAACTCGTCCTCCATCTGGCTCAGCTTGGCTGCGGTGATACCAGCCTGGTTGGCCTCGACCTGCAGCTCCTTCTGCCTGTTTTCGAGAGCTCGACTCCTCTCCTTGTACGACTTGATCTGGTTCTCGTAGTTGTCCACTTGCTGCTTCAGAGACTTGTTCTGCTCCTTCATGGAGCCAAGAGTCTGTGTGAGCTCGACGACCTTGTTTTCCAACTTGTAAGAGATGTTCTTCAGATCGCGAGACTCGGCACGGAGAACCTTGTACTCCTTTCGCGCCTTCTTTCCTCGCCACAGGTTCTGAATAAGAACGATCTTCTTGCGGTATTGCCTCCAGGCCTTGAGCGATCTTTGTGACCTCCATGTGCGCTGAATGATACGGGCGGCGTTGCCAAGCCTCGTGTCAAGGATGTTCTTGCGGCAGAGGAAACCCTTCGCTGCGGCCTCGAACAAGATGACGGACTGTCGCACCATGTGGAATCGCTTTCGGTCCTTGGATCCGCGCCATACCCTCTGAATGGTGGTGGCAGCCTTGACTTGCCTAGCCTCCTCAGCACGCTCCCTGGTCATGTAGCCTCTTGCCAGAGACTGCACGGCGACAATGGCTTGTCGCATCTCCAGGTAGATACGGCGGTAGTACTTGGCCCTGAGGTTCTTCTGAATCAGGATAGCGGCATCGTTCAACCTCGCTGTTCGCAGGTTCTCGAGGAACGCAAGCATGCCTGCGCGGAAGAAGATCTTGGTAAGACCCATCTGGTACTTGTCGGTTCCGTCGTTCTTGCTGTTACCCAGTGCCTTGTTCAGGATGGCTTTGGCCATGTCTCGAATCTCAGGTGTCCAACCTGAGGACTGTACCAACATGTAGTAGCGGAGAGCGAACTCCTCATATGTCCATCTTGTGGGGTATCCAGCACAACTGATCCTGACTGTCTCGAGAACACCACAAGCGCGCAGCTGACTCAGAACCATAGGACCGTCGAACTGCCAGGCGGCCTTTGCCTCGTTTGGCTTGATACAACGAATATAATGAACGTCGGTCGAGTTGATGGTGGCCATGAGCTCGATGAGCGAAGACTTGAAGATACCTCCCAGGGTAGGTTTCCTGTTGGTTGCTATCCTTCGGCCGGCGGACATTGTGGTTCCTGGCTTCGCTGCTGCGTTTCCAGCAGTCTCCTTCTCACGGATGGACGAAGCAACATCCAAGATCTCGATCAGGAACTGGTTGGACGAAGCCCTCAGCACCTCCATGTGCTCATCTGGCACAGTATCTCTGTTCTTCTCAATGAAACCATCGGATTCGTAAGTGACATCCACAGCGTAATGGCAAACAGTGAAGGCGGACTTGCCGAATCGCGGCTTCTTGTAGAACTTGTGCTTGTCTCCAGAGTAGTTGTGGTGCAGCTTAGTGACAAACTGCTCATCCGAACCCATAGGCAGGCGAGACTCCTCGTCGAGTAAAGAGAGAATACCGAGCTTGCCTTCGATCAGATCGATACAGGGCTGGTTGTCCGCAAAGTCGATGAAAGTCCAGTCGATCTGTTCGCGCATGTACTCCTCCTGCTCCAGCTTGAAGACGTGTGCGTTGAACTCTTGTTGCAGCTTTTCGTTAGCGTAGTTGATACAGAACTGCTCGAACGAGTTCTTAGCGAAATGCTCGAAGCCGTAGATATCCAGGACGCCAATGAAGGAGTGGGCGTGCGAAAGAACCTCCTCTGTTGCCAGGCTCTCGTTGGTGCGCTCAACCAGCCAGTCGAAGAGACTCGAGTAGATGAACTTGGCGACGGAGTCTCGTACGACCACGGCCTGCTGCTGTGTCAAATTCGAGACAATCTTCTCTCCTCTTGTGATCAGCTGCTTCTTGACTGTCCATTTCGCAAAGCTGCTGGCATCGATTCCGAGAAGACCGCAAGCCTTCACCAACGCAGGCTCGTCTGGTGCAAGGTTCGAATCTGTCCGTGTCGCTGTGATCTTGACATCTCCAATGTGCAACAGAGCCGCAAGAAGGCGGAAAATTTGAGCCTGTGTCTCTTGCGAAACACCAATCTTTGTCAAGGAGCTCTTTGTCGCCTCGAACTCGGCCCTGTCGTCCATGCCATCGATGACTGGTGCGCTACCCTGGTTGAGGTAGCTGAAGTCCTCGACCGACTTCAAAGACAGCTCCTGTCGCTCGGCATCCGTGGCACCTGCCACGAGCTGGTAGAAGATGTGGTAATTCCGCTCCTTAAGCGGCTGAAACACCAACCTCGACCGTTCGAGCAGGTATGTCCTGATCTTCGCGCCGATAATGTCCGTCTGCTTGTTGAACATGATCTCGATGTATTTACCGAAACGGGAGGAGTTGTCGTTTCGCGTGGTTTTGGCGTTACCGAAGGCTTCCATGATTGGGTTGGTGGCCAGAATCTGCTCTTCTGTCTCGGACATGGAGTCGATCTTGCCTCGCCGCTTCCCTGGGTTGTCGGGCGACTCGCGCGTAGCGAAGTATCGCATGATGTATTTAGCGCTGACCGTCTTACCCGCACCAGACTCTCCAGAAACGACGATGGTCTGGTTCTTCTGGTCTCGCAACATGTCGCTGTGAGTTGTTAGCTTCTACCGACGGCATGACCACACCATGCACTGCTGTCTGGCAGCTCGTGCTGGTGTGCGAGGCAGTGAGAACCTACGCAAAGGCTTCTTCGGCAATAGCGAACAAGTGGGGGGCGCCATAGGATCGCTGCTTGCCGGCATAGACCTGCACCATGCCAGGGACATAGAGCGAGTCGACGCGTGCGAAGGGGTTGGTCGCGATCAAGACGATACCGGAGTAGGTGTAGATTTCGTTCTGCAGGTACCGCAGCTTGATGGCCTGGAGCACTGTGCCGTGTCAGCCCTCGCTTTGTCTTCGCATGTTTCTGTGCATACCGGCCGGCTCGTTGAGATGTGACAGGTTGGTCAGGTCGTCGCTGGCCTCGAGCATGGCCGGGTTCATCAGCGGCGGCAGATTCGGGTCGTTGCCGGTCTGGATGGCTACCAGCGTCGTCTCGACGGTTTTGCTCTGTGCATGGTCAGTACAGGCTCCATGTCCCCCCCGCACTCCCACTGTCGGTGGTGCCAGTGCTACTCGTGGAGCTACTCGTGGAGCTACTCGTGGAGCTACTCGGGGATACGCACCTCTCCATTCTCCAGCTGGAAGACCAGCTTCACCTTGTCGCCGTCAATCTGCTTGTCCGTGACCTCCGAGGCCACCCAGCCCTCGGTCGTGTCCGGCTGCCATGCCCGCGTCCCAATGTCGTAGATGTGTGCCATGGCGGGCGTGTGTGCTGCTCTCCCTCCGCTACGCGATGGCCAGCTCCAATATCAGGGTCCAGTCCGCCCTTACAACGTTATCGTGCTGCGGCGGCGTGCAGCACCAGCTTCCACTCCGCGTGTTGATGATGTCAGCTGGTTCGGCGCTGGCAGATCACAGCGAGCGAAGCATTATTTCGTGCGGTGTGGAGAGCGTGCAGAGGTTGGGGTCGAGTCGACATCCACGTTCCAGAAGTTAACAATGTTCGGCGCCGTGCACGCCCACACGCCGCCCTCCAGCGGTGAGGCTAGCGCGGGCCAGCGTGCTTCGCAGCCAACCAAGCAGGAGAGCAACACTCGAACGCGTCTCACCACCAATGCACTCCCTCTCCTTGCGCCTGCATACGGCTAGCTCATGGCCGACCGCTTTAGCCACAGCTGCGTCTGCAGCCTGCATGCATCAAATCTGTGTACAACCTCATCGTGTCAGGCATCTCAACTTTGTTACTTGTGCAGTCGCAGAGGAGTCAGGGCACATGTCATCTCGGTATCTTCCAGCAGCCACCTTGCAAACGTGTCGTTTTTCAGGGATCACTCGCTGCGCCGATCACTTGCTGTCCGCCTCAGGTGAGGGTGAATGCTAGACACCACCTTCCCATTGGTGACAATAGACTTAGACCTCCTGGACCCTTCCAGCATGCTCACTACTCGCCCACTTGTTGTTATTGTGTTGGATTGTGTTGTACTGTGTTGGATTGTGTTGCATTGTGTTGCATTGAAGACCATCGCAGGCCAATCTCGCTGGCATCCTTCTGCTCCACACTCGCTGTTTGGTGGTCGGTTGTGGGCGAGGCGGGCCGAGCATGCTGAAACGACTACGAAAGTCACGTGAGAAGCGTTGCACATCGCTACTAATATGGATTCTATGCCCCTTTCTCATCCTCTGCTAGAATATGAATACTTTCTTGAACGCCATGTTGAATGCTTTTTGGTGTTCTAAAGCGACTGCGGCCTCTGTACGAAGAAACCTCGAATATACAAAATTGAGAAATGTTGACAGAGGAAACGTGGATTTAACCGTACAGAACCCTAGTGCGAATGCACGAGGACAGCTCCTGCAGGCTCTGGAACAGATCCCTAATCTCGTCTTCCTTGACATCGCTGAGATCTGCCATGAGGTAGGCGACCTCGCCTCTTGAGTCGGACATTTGCTTGTCAATGTTGTGGTTGAGCAGGATGCCGTTGACTGCACGATGTTAGCTTCTTCAGGCATCATGGTATTGACTTTGGACATACCTTGTCGCAGCACACCGGGAATGTTCTTGTGAATGTAGATGACACGCATGCAGTTCGCCACCTCAAGGGACAGACCTCTCAGGTTGACCTCGGGCATGTTGACCGCACCAAGCGTAGCACCCTCGTTGACGTAGCGGACGAGAGCAGTCGAAACCTCAACGCCGATGGCGCTCTGTGCCTCCTCTGTGGAACCACCAATGTGGGGTGTCAAGATGATGTTCTTGAGGCCAATGAGGTCCTTGGTCCACGAGTTCAGCTCGTTGGTGAAGTAGTCGCCGTTGCCAGCAGGCTCGTGAGGGAAGACGTCAATGGCGGCACCGGCGAGCTTGCCAGAACGCGAGGCCTCGATGAGGGCGGGGATGTCGACAACCGTGCCGCGGGCGTTGTTGATGAGATAGCTGCCCTTCTTCATCTTCTCGAATTGCGCAGCGCCAATGAGGTTCTTTGTGTCCGCTGTCGCTGGCACATGAAGCGAGACGAAGTCGGCTTGCTCGAGCAGTTCATCGAGTGTCTCGACTTGGTGCGCAGTACCCAGACCCATCATAGTCACCACATCGTAGTAGATGACCTGCATGCCCATAGACTCAGCCAGCACACTCAACTGGCTACCAATGTGGCCATAACCGACTATGCCCAGTACCTTGCCACGAACCTCCCAGCAGCCCTTGCTGACCTTGTTCCATGTGCCATTGTGCAATTCCATCGAGCGGTCGGCCAGCTCACGGGCGAGCGCAACGATCTCCGAGATGACGAGCTCAGCGACTGAGCGGGAGTTGCTAAAGGGCGAGTTGAACACAGCGATTCCCTTCTCGGCCGCAGTCTGGAGGTCGACCTGGTTTGTGCCAATGCAGAAGCAACCGATAACGATCAGCTCTTTAGCCTCGTCCAGCACCTTCTTGGTGAGCTTGGTCTTTGAGCGAATACCGACGACCTGGACATCGCGGATCTTCTCGATCAGCTGGTCCTCAGGCAAACTGCTCTTGATGGCCTCGACTTGGTAGCCCTGCTTCTTCAAGATCTCGATACCAGCGACATTAACGTTCTCTAGCAACAAGACCTTGATCTCCTTTGTGTTGAAGGGCTTCAGGCGCTGGGCCAGCTGGTTCGCGGACAAGACGTCCTGGAAGCTGCCTGAGCGGCCATTGCTGAAGCTACCGCGCGGCGGCAGACGGGAGCTGTGGGTCGGGCTGTGGAATTGGAGGTTCGGACTCGTGCTGAGGGAGAGGGTGTTGGAGACTTGGCGTGCGAGGTTGCTAATGCCGCCTGCAATATCTTGTGGGGGAGTCATGGTGTGTGTGCGGATATTGGCGGAGGTGGTCTACGGGAGGGAAGCCGCAACTCGAATTGGTCGTCGAACCCGAGATCTGCGAGGAGTGTATAAGTGCAGTAACCCGTCTTCTTTCTACAGAAGTCTGTTGCGGGGTTCCAAAAAGTAGCACAAAGAGGTAATCGCGGGGCAGATATTGGTGGTTTTTGATGACAGAACAGCAGCAGCGACAATAGTTAACTACAACACTACGAGCCAGTCAGACCGTACCCACTCTTGGGACAGGTGAGTAATACGTCAGGCTAATTGTCACAGTGACTCCAACAATCGACTCACGGGTTTCAAGAGGCTCAAAGTTTTTTCGACGCGCCGCATGATGCAATCCCGCTAGACCCCTCCATGCCGCCGCCAACACGGTGCGCCGCGTCTGGGCTGCTCCGCTATCGGCAAGTCGCCGGCCCGTCGCTTGTTGCGGATCCATCATGCCTCAACTTGGAGTCTTGACAATCACTGAGGCCGAGTTACGGAGGTGCAATCGCCGACTTATGGCAGACAAAACGCCGTTACATTCATAATCTATGGATCCTGGCCTGATGCTCGCCTTACGCTTCCCTAACAGCGCTGAACATTCGCCGACCGAATCGCAAAATAGCTCATATATCCTGTCTCACGACTCCATTACTGTGGTATAACCAACTTTTCTGCATGAAAGGTGCAATCTACAACTTGCCCTCCTCCTGCATGGGCCATTGGTAGCCTGTGAACACGTTAGCGGATTGCTCAAGTCGTGGCGCAGAGGTTAGGTCCTACCTGCTGCGTCGCTGAACTTGTATCCGTAGGATGATGTGAAGTCATCCAAAACGGCAGGGCCGCGAGATCCTGCATCGGAAATTAGCCAGACTCCAAATTACATCAATTGATGTACGCACCGTAGGGGTACTCCATGGGGATGATCTCCTTGTTGTCGTCAAGGTAGTGCAGCAGAGGCGAGAAGATCCTCCAGCTGGCATCGAGCTCGTCGTCACGAACGAAGTTGCTGTGGTCGCCCTTGAGCGCGTCGAGAATCAGCGACTCGTACGCCTCGGGGATCTTGAGGTCGGAGAATCGCCGCCTGTATGTGAGGTCGAGCTCTGTGACAACGGTCTGCATGCTGAGACCGGGCAGCTTGGAGTTCATCTTGATGTAGACGGACTCGTTGGGCTGGACACGGATGACCAACTCGTTGCGGGGAATGTCCTTGAAAATACCAGAGGTGACATCCTTGAACTGGATGCGGACTTCAGTCTTTTGCTCGTTGAGTGCCTTTCCTGCCTTCAGGATGAAAGGCACACCGTCCCATCGCTCGTTCTTAATGTATGCGACCATCGAGGCGAATGTGGGGCATCGTGAGTCCTTGGGGACTGTGTCGTCCTCCTTGTAACCAGGCTTCTGTCCGTCGAGCGACTTTCCGTACTGTCCGATAATGACGTTCTTGGGCTCGATCGCGGTCATGCCTCGCAAGACACGGACCTTCTCGTCACGGATGTCTTCGGCGGAGAAGGAAATGGGACGCTCCATAGCGAGGAGGGTGAGGACCTGGAGCAAGTGGTTCTGCATGACATCACGGATGATGCCGAACTCGTCGAAGTAGCCACCACGGCCTTCTGTGCCGAATGGCTCCTTGAACGTGATCTACTTCTACTTAGCATCTTCTCGTCCACATTGCGTCTGAGCACGTACCTGAACATTGTCGATGTGGTTCCTGTTCCAGGTTGCGCCGAAGAACTCGTTACCAAATCGGAGGATCAAGATATTCTTGACCATCTCCTTACCAAGGTAGTGGTCGATACGGAAAAGCTCATCCTCTGACCAGTCGGGGGCAAGTGCCTTCTGGAGCTCGCGGGAGCTCTGGAGGTCCTTACCGAAGGGCTTCTCGACCTGTGCGCACGCGGTTAGATGCAAGATGCAGGGCAGCTGCAGGTGGCTGACTCACAATAACACGGGAGATACCGTTCTTGGGGTAGTTGTTGCGCTTCAAGTGCTGCGAGACTGTGATGAAGACGCTGGGAGGAAGTGCCATGTAGAAGATACGGTTGTTCTCCTTGCGACCCTTCTCGAGCTCGGCCAGGTGTTGCTCGAGCTCGATGAAGGACTCGTCCTTGTCGTACTGGCCGGAAACGTACGAACAGTAGCCGACGAACTCCTCAAGCTGCTTCTCCAGCTCCTGTGTGGGAGTCTTGATGTAAGACTTGACGCGCTTGAGGAACTCCTCGTGGTCCATCTTTGTGCGCGCATATCCGACGATGCGAATGTTCTTGGGGAGGAAGTTGTTGCGGTGCTAGAAACTTGGTCAATACGAGTTTGACGGGCGACTGATCGTGCGACTTACGAGACCGAAGAGCGCAGGGAACTGGATTCGATTAGCTGAGTTCACTGTTGTTGGGCGCTCGAGTACTCACGGTCTTCTTCTTGGCCAAATCACCGGACGCGCCCAGAACTACGATGATAGTGTTGTCCTTGAGCTCCATGGTGCTGTAGAAAGATGCTGGTCAGCTCATAATTCTCCGAAGCTCATTGTGTACTCCTTGTGCGTCGCTATCGAGCTATCCCTCCGGTGAAGTCTGGATATCTACCAAGCTCCACCCCGAACGTTAACACTACGGTGGATTTCGCAGGAAGACCTCCAATAGCATTCCCAGTGCAAAAGACGATGCAACAAGAAAAACATACCCGGCATTGGCATCGACCTCAGGCTGAATAACTGTGTCCGCCATAGTAATCGCCGATGGGGGACTGTGGTTGATAGTGTTGAGAAGCGCGCTGGGGGTGGGGTATCAAGGGCAATTGGTGGGCTCGAGGGTGTTTTGTGGAAGGAAGGAGGAACACGTCTCGAAGTGAAATGCGGAAGACGCGGATGTATTGTTGGCTGAAGGAAAAGCTTCGACGTGGTGGGGTTTAGAATCGGGGCCCTGGTTTTAGCGGTATGCGGCGGACGTGGTGTTGCCCTATGAGTGACGTTATGAGCGCGTTCGCTGCCAAAGCTCCAATGATGACGATTTGTTCGACGCTTCACGCAATCTTACACGGCGGCCGCAACCTCTTTAAGCTTGCTATCAGTAAACAGCCAGGTCACTTAGTATCACTAAGCCGCCGCACACCTTGCAAAGCATCTCCGGCGCCAGACAGAATCCACACTGCTCGCCGGAGCCTTGCTTGCTAACGCCGAGAGTGAAACCCCACCAACGTCCGCGATCTTTGCAGCAACTGCTTCATTGGCAGTGCCGAGAGCTTTGCGAAACGTCTGAAGGTCGTCGAAGCTTCAAGCTATATTTACATTGGCAGAATGAACACGTTTCAAGCTGTCGCAGTGCCTAAACACCTCACCTCACGGACAACTGCGCCGTGAGAGGGCTCTCCGAATCCGGAAGTCGTGGTAACAATTATTATTGCATCGGCATGCCTCAGGATTTCCGGACTGCTGCTGGGTGCTCATAAATCCTCCGGCCCCTCTTCAGCGGTCCACGAGACCTTGTTGAGGCCCTAACCGCCCGACGAGGCTGCAGGTCATTGATAGCATCTCGTCTGCTCTAACACCACACGAGCATGCGCTTAACAACGTACGCCGGATCTGCTCAACATGGCGTCGTGAGCGTGGGATCTGTGCCGGGAATATTGTGGTCACTCGGTGAGCGTTGACACGATGAAGTGATTCAGCCCTGTTGCGCGGGCCGATAGGTGTACATCGGCGAATTCACCGCGCAGGTCGGTATCGATAAACAGTGTCTGTCTGCGGGTCCATGCAGTCAAAGTGCAGTGACCACTTACATGCAAGGAACGAACGTTGAGTTTAAGCTATCTGAATGATTGATCCTGGCTGCAACGTACTGCGACCGAAATGTCGAAGGACTGACAACGAGCGTTGAAGAGCATTGTTTGTATCACAAAGGGAAAGTCTCGTGTAGACGTGCAGATAAGACCGGCGGCTGATTGATGCCGTCGTGGGGCGTCAGGTCTACAAAGTAAGCTCTGGAAGTAGCAAGAGCAGGCTACATGCCGGAACTTTAGCCGCACGAGAGGACCTTTGATTAGTGATGGAAGTGAACTTCAAGAAGCCTTGGGGTCCGGCAGACACATCAAACGAAAGATTATGGGGCGTGCAATGAACAGACGGTCATTAGCTTTACAATGCAAGCGAAAAAGTACAGCTTGGCATGAAGTCAATATAACCTTGTGTATGTGTGCTACAAACTACAAATGAACAGGGTCTCAAACGGTAGAAAAAGCTGGCTACGAGCCAATGGCTTCCAAAATCATGGGAGGCACTCAGTGTTAATCCGCAGCCATCTGCAATTCGATACAAATTTCTGGAGACTACAATGATCTCTGTAGCCGGATACAAGCCTGTGGTCCTTGACGTGTTGAGAGGTACTCGGTGCTAATCCGCAGTCTGCAAAGCTCTTGCTTCGCGAAACGACAGGTGCATCTAAGCTAGACAACAGTCACGTTACCAGCACACAGTTCGCACCATGCAACTGTCGAGCACTCAGCGACGCCATGCCATGAACCGCTATTGAGGCGCCGAAGGGTATGTCAACATCCACTAATGTTCCATCTGCATATTCAAGCCTGGAGGCATGTAGAGTGATTCTAGTTGTAGTACAGGGCGGGTTAAATTACTTGTAGTCTTTTAGCTACTTCTTAATTAACAACAAAACGACAGCTACATGCTGGCTACCTCCCATAAGTTGGAAAATTGCCTTCTAGTATCCGGCTTTTTCTGTAACGTGAGAGCTCGAGTTCGAAGGTATTAGTGAGTTGCGGCTGCCAAGTGCGGGAGTCTCCCACAACGACACTTTCGAAAATTCGTGTGTTCATATGTTCACGTCGCCATCGTCAATGCGCAACAACAAGAAGAGTGTCTCCTGTAATTTCGTGCTGCAAGATGTCGGCGTTCACAATTTGACAGTGTGCATTGTGCAGAGCAGCCGCACATCGAATAGTTGGGAAGGGGCGATTGACTAGTGCGCACGTGACGCACTTTAAGCGAGCCAACATTCGAAATCGCTGTGCGCAGCAATGCGATACCAGGCTATCAACTAACCCGCAGCACCACCACGGTTCCCGTTTCTTTCCCACACACACGCCGGAGGCCAGGAATCATTCGCCATGTCTGACAAGTCTCACCGTCTCTACGTTAAGGGAAAGCACGTTTCGTGAGTGCGCACCGGATCCAACATCGAATTGAACATATCGCTAACAGGGCCACAGCTACCAGCGAGGGTATGACTAAATCCGCACTGCACTGCAGTTCTCCGCTCACATCGCAACAGAAAGCGCAACACCAACCCCGGCACCTCTCTGCTCAAGCTCGAGGGTGTTGACGACACCGCCGCCGCACAATGGTACGCCGGTAAGCGCGTAGCATGTACGTATAAAGGATCCCAGGAAGACACAGCGTGGGAATATGGAGTTTAATGAATGCGCAGACGTCTACCGTGCCCAGCGCGCCATCCAGGGCTCCAAGATCCGCGTCATCTGGGGCAAGGTCACCAGGCCTCACGGCAACTCCGGCGTTGTCCGCGCCAAGTTCAGGTCGAACCTCCCTCCCAAGTCCTTCGGTGCCTCCGTCCGCGTCATGCTTTACCCTTCTTCGATATAATTTCGGCCACACGATGGGGAACGAGACGAACGGTAGATGATGAGCGATGGAGCGGTTAGTGATACGGCGCAAAACCCGGCAACGGCATCGGAACGAAGCAATACGACAGCGGGGAGGCTTTCATGCACAGTTTCATTTACGTGGCATGTTCAGGCTGGTTAACGGTGTCATTGTTTTCGGAAATCCATGACAAGACAATGGCAAAATCAATCAAGATTCCTCCCAAGATCAATGGAAAATGATCAATCCCCTCTCGATACCTGTGGCACTGTGATGGAACGAGCAAGGCAGTCTTGCGACCTAGGAACGAAATCAAAAGATTGCTGCGGTACTAACAACAGGCTAACGTGCGCAGGGCCCTCCGAAATCATATACATAAGCCTGCCGCTCTTTCCACCTTTCGTCTCGCCGACGCATCACTACGACCACAACATGATGTCAAATGGATTGTCTAGCACAATGTGGTGCACACAATAGCTTACACCAGCATGGCTGTGCACACCGGTGAAGGCCTTCCGGCATCGCCTACATATAGATGTAGAGGACGTTGCCGATGTGCGTCTTGCAGCTATCATCCTGCTATCACTACGATGAGTTGAGGTCTGCTGCTCTGCAACATGTGCCTAAACGAATCATCAGGCAGCTAGCTTACCCTGCATCTTGGGCTGAGAGTATGCAGCAGAATGGCTGAAGCCAAGCAATCTGGTCGCCATCTACATAAGCTCGCACAGCTGGATGCGAGCGACGCAAACCCCTCCTCGTTCTTGTTCAACGCCATGTCAACCGATCCTGATGCTGTACAAATGCAGGCCGCGCTCACGGCCAACAAGATCGCATCAGCTGCAGTAGGAATATCGACCGCAGCGATCATGATTGCCTACCTACAAATGCTACTTGGTAGTGACATCACTAGTAATGCACTCTAGAAAACCAATCGAGCTGCCATTGGAGTCCTAGCAAGACGCCGGATGTGGGTCCCAAGCTTGAGGAGAGTTGAAGTTTTGTATCCTCGTATCAGTCTCAAACTCGACTATATCCTCGAAGTAGCTCACCAATCCTCGCTGAATGAGAAGCCATCTTGATTCCTCGAGCATCTTGCTAGGAGCTCCAACTTGCAGTGGGAGTGAGGTCTTAAGCCTGATGATGTAAATACATACCACTTCGGGGAAGTCCATGTTGCGTGGCAAATTTTAGAGGACCAAGCTGATGCCGTGATTAGCCATCCGCAAAGGCACTCTAAATACCTATGTGATACCAGTGACCTCAAGGGAAAAGAGTTTGTATAGAAGCGTGACTTGCCATGGCTTGCACCAGTGCAGTACGAGCTCTGGCGTATCTCTCGAAAGGATGTTTCTCGCAATGGACCAGGTCTTCCACGTCTCAGACACGTCCCATCTCATGTGAGACTGGCTCAACCCTGATTCAATACCGTGCATGATCGACGTCCCCGTGCAACGCGTTGAATTAGCGGACCTTGGCCTGCTTGCACTGGCTCTTGGCTGTTCAACAGTTGAGGTCATTGTCGAGGACCGCTATTTCCGAGCAGTGGGACCTCATTGCATCTTCACGACCGAAAAAGACATCTCTACATTTGGGTCAGCCGTTCACTTCGAAGGTGGCATTGAGGCCCTTAGGGCGCACAGCTTCGGAAGAAGCAAACCAGAGCAGTGGCAACTCGCTGTTGCTCTGAGTAAGGGCCGTTTCCCTCTGCTCGAGCCCGCGTACACTTAGACTTCGACTCGAGTGCTGTGACTGTGCTTAGCGAGGAAGTTCAATTCAGGGCGTGCGAGGGCGAATTCTCTCAGCTTATGACCGAGTTCTGGCTGGACGCTCATGACAATGACAACAAGATCAGCAGGGATCTATACAAGGAGGCCCACGTGAAAGCCAAAGGTGGGCATCCTGTATTCCTCAAATCAGAACCAGGGACAACAACTGCCATGGTAAGTCAGGCAGATCAATTTCAAGGCCCCTGATCAGCTGCTTATGTGTGACATAGCATTGTGCCACTATCGCTTACTGGCAGACGAAGACACGTCTAGTGTTGCCCACTGTCAAGCGACCATGGCCATCCTGCCAGGTGCCTTCATGGGATTTCCGGCACATCTATACCTACGTGGCATGGACACATGGTGTGTGTGACAGGCTCGGAGACTTCTTCGTCATGATCGGTGCTTACCTCGAGATAACAGACTAGTGCTCACCTCGCCAGAAACATAAAGGCTCACGCTGGAAGGATGTCCCAAGTTCTTCAACCATAAGGAGAAGGTCTTCTTAGGCAACACACATGCTTGTACCTGAATGATAGTCGGGCTGCAAGGGGTCTACGACAGCCTCGGTCCATTGGCGGAGGAGGTCTTCTATCTTGCATCCAAATCAAGCCAACGGCCTGTCCGTGGTGTAAAAGCAGTCCTGATGCCCGAGACTTTGAGACTGCTACGGCACTTCTCGCTTTCAGGCCGGGTACAAAGCCTCCAGGAGGGGATGACTTCAAGTCATTTGCAACGAATGAACCCTTGTGGCTTTTTACGGGTTCAAATTGTTCTGCTTGGCATTTCCATACTTTTGCAAGTACAGGGTAGTGTGGAGAAATTAGGTGCGAAGGCTGGTATCATACCAGAGGCAATTAGCATCATCAAGGCTATTTCTGACAGTTCTCGCATCCAGAACGACAATCGAAGATGTAAAGAAGGCAAAAGATCTCTAAGATCTTCACATAATCAATTAATGGGATCGTTAGAACTGGTTTCCAAAAGCAAAAGCCAGCGCTGAACGTATCGTCATCCTCCTTTAGGTTCGCTGTAATGTTTAGATTGTTTTCGCTTCATCCAGACCGGACAATGCGAACCACCCACAACCATAAGATAACCTCGAATAAGGTCTAAACTTCAATGACGATTAGAGTGTGACTAAAGCTATTGCTTCAAAAAAATTCGTCATCGTCGAATGTGTTTTGGTGATGGTGCAAATTTTCGTGTTACCTCGTTACGCCCTGTCAGGTCAGAAAACCTTACTAACACAACGCATTCTTTGCGTGGATTCCACTCATGCAGCATCATATAACAAACATCATTCAACAATCTTAATTCCACAACACCAGAAGAACCATATGTTTATCCCTAAAAGGGCTCATTCCCCCCAATCGGAAATGCATACGGCGAATGTTCCCTATCGAACGCCACCTTCCTGACCTGCGCCAATAGCTCATCACTACTGCTCTTACTTGGCACAAAGACCAGTCCTGCATCTGGTGCTGCGGTCTCGGTGCCAACGTACTTCCCATTAGCGTCATGCGCGTATTTTCTCAAGTAGTGCCTGCTCTTGTCAGCCTCCCAATCTTCATCTACGTAGTAAACACGGAAAGAAAATCAGGGGAAGAGGGATGCGAGGGGAGAAGGAAGACGTACTCTCTAGTCATTTTTCGAACAATGACCGTCTGCGTGACTTTCCCGCGTCTGGGATTGAAAGCGTCGCGTAGCCGTGTGGATTCGGACGAGTGGATCATGGGCACATTGATTTGTTCGCGGGGGTCGCCGATTGCGAGAGAGTGCATGTCTAAGGCGACGGCGGTATATGCGGGTGGAGGGACATCTTGGCGGTTTGATGAGGGAGTGGTGGTGGCAGTGTCGAGGGCTGCTTCTTGGGATTTGAATCTGGAGAACATGGTGAATTCTGGGGTAGCCGACAGTAGTAGAACAAACGTCTGCCGTTCTAGAAGCGGATGATTTCCGCTAGCTTTAAAAACCGTGGACTAACGAAATGTTGGAGACAATCAGAGTTGCGGACTGATCTTTCTTATGGAGATCGGTGGTGGTGGCGCAGCCTTACAACGCTGTGACCTCGTGTCCCGGTTAAGGTGCCCTGATTCACCAGATGTGTATGCAATATGTGAGCAATCCAATAATATAGCGTCTGGTGAGCGAATTCCTATAAAAGACCAGTTCAACTAGGTATTGATTTGACTTGCGCAGCCTTGTGCTGCATGAAGCAGAAATACGCCCTGTAAGCCTTGCCAACTAAAGCGTTCCTGCTATGAACTATCTGCAAACCGGGTTGTGCACAACTTATCAGTCCAGAGAATCGAGATGTTTAGAGACCCGGCACAGCACTCCGTAATGCTCCGGGAGCCTCCCTCTTGGTAACCCCTATCACACAACTGTGAATCTGAGTAGGAGAGGAATTGCATTGTATCTCTAGAGATGAGAGCCAACGAGCTAATGGGGCGTCTGATCTCAGGTGAACTAACTAACTATACATACTTGTCCAGAGCGGTTACAACAACGACCCTTCTTGTTTGATGGTTACATCGAACCCTCTTCGCCTCATCTCCTCAATATGCTCTCTAACGAACTCTCTAAGAAGATCCACATCCTTCTGCGCCACCGGATTAGAGTGCAGACAGATATTGATCTTGCATTTGGGAACAACATGCTTCTCCAACGCATCCGGCATTTCTAGAACATCCGAAGGAAACACAGAATCGAATTGAGAGTATTGCTCGGGCAGCGCACCATACCTGATCGCCTTAAGGACAAAGACAGTGACATATCGCATCAGGGAGCCGAGTGTAGGTCCTACCCCGTACTATGTTTTAGATATGAGCATAGTTATCAGCAATCAATTAAGTGGGGCTCAGAGCTCTCAGCTTGACTTGGTTGATTACCTGTTCGAGCCTAGCAGTTACTTGTATAGGCTTAACTCCTACTGTCTTGGGTAAGCGTGTGAAGAGAGGGTTCGACTTGATTTGATTGTTGACAACTATGGATATGAGGACGTCAGAGAGGCGGTTGTCGTTCGGATTCCAGTCATGCAGTTGCATCATGCAGAACTCGGCGCGTCGGTAGAAGACTTCAACAATTTCGTTTTCGAAACGCGACCCGACGTATTTTGGGGGGGCGGGGGAGATGCAGGAGAGGCGCAGGAGGTCGAGACCTGGCTCGGAATTCTTGAACCGATGCCGGTTTTCACTGTGGAGAGCTTGCTGATGAGGTAGGTGTAGATCATGTCCCGGTTTTTGTGTGGTAGCTTGAATGCGATGACTGCATCGGGCAGGGCTCGACATTCGGCTTTGGCGATTGTTGTGCATTGTTGAGTGATGAGCCTAAGAGCCAGTTAGTGAAGGGGGCGTCATTCGACAGCTACTTATAGGTGCCTGTCGTAGTTGTATTGCCGAGTCGCAAGTGCGCAAAACTTGCCGCCGAGCCTTTGTATCTGCTGATTGAGAGCATTTTCCCTCATGTTCATGACGTGGGCTTGCCGCAACTGCCTACACGCAAGTCAGAAGACTTGCTCAGTAGTTCGTAGGTTCGAAGGCAACGTACTGTCTAAGGTAGTCCATCTCTGTCACCGACTGCGCCACAGGCAATGTTGATCTTGGTTTTGACTGATCGCATCTCTGTGAGGTGTATTATCGCATTGACACAGGACAAAAATACATCACTCGTAATGAGCACATCTTCTCAATCGACTATTTCGGTACCACCTTAGCGCTGAACTCATAGAGACATCGTACCAGGCGGATTCTCCAGTAGACGGAGAGTCTCTGAGGCTACTACGATACATTGAGCCGATTGTACGGTCGCTGAAAGACGCTGGATTCGCTGTGGTTGTTCGTTGTGGGGACACGGACATTGGGTGGAATAATTGGCACGCGTTCTCAACAGGAGCGTCGAGTTGAGTAGTCAGAGAAGCAGCAGGTCAGTTCAAAGCTGTTTCGTTCTTGAACACGGAGTATAGGCCTCGTATAGATCAAACCCGGGTCAAACATAAGCTGGGAAGACATAGATTAGCTGACTCGTTACTTTTGGTGATACGGATGGATTGATGCTTTCGCCACTGCTGACTTTTGTGCGTATCAAGTTGAGAACTGCGGACGGACTTCGATGGAGAAAACTGCTGATGGTTTTGTGATGATAGGGCTGGACAACGGTGGCAGTAGTGGGGCAGTTGCGGCCGCTAGCGCTAGCGCTGATGGGAATCTGGAAAGAGCGACGCGTGGGGGCCAAGCAGTGAAACGAACTACTCGAGCTCAGCTCACGAACGTCGTCATGTCATCCTTTCTTGTTGAAAGGCTTTGTGCCACCTTGCTGGCGGATTGCAGCAGTGCAGAGATATGGAGCCGGTCTCAGCGGTCTTTGGCATTGTATGTACATCTCTATAAGCTTCGTTTGCCTTGTATCCCACGCACACGAAAAAGCAGGCAACCTAAGCTTCTTGGAGCCGGCTAACAGGTTCTCTGCAGATGGCGGCCCTGCCGCAGTGCATCCAATCCGCCAAGGAGCTCTATGACCTGCGTGGGCGTTACAAAGACGCCTCGGTCCTCATCACCGCCATATACTCCGAGTCTATGGTCATTGCCGCCTCGCTCTCCCAAGTCCAGAACCTCCTGCAACACGATTCCCTAGTACAGAAGCCTCAACTGCTCGAAACCTTCGATCGAGCTCTGACAGGATGTCGTGTTGTGTACGGATGTCTGGAAGAGGAGGTACGAGATCTGGTGGAGAAGTCTCAGCGCAACGATCTCAGGTTCAAGGATCGGGCCAGGTACCTCTTGAAGGAAGACACGTTCAAAGAGCTCTTGACACAGATACGAGGGCAGCAATCAGCACTCAGCTTGCTCATTCAGGGCCTACAGATGGAGTCAATGGCAGACATCAGGAAGCTGGTGGAAGACAACAGCAGCAAGCTGGACCAGGTCGTCAAGCGGTCGAAGACATTGCGCCAGTCACATCCGCGCATAGAAGTGCCAGAGTCCATCTTCAGCTGTGACAGCGGGGCAGCCGACGCATCAGACGCCGAATCTATCGTCAAGTCTACGCATTTCGAGTTCGACGACCAAGTGATCAGTTCGAAAGCGTATCGAGGAGCCATGGCCCGCTACACTATGTATGGCGACATGGCTGACGTAAAGGAGCCGGAAGCAGCTGAGATCCAGGTTGCAGAGGAAGACTCGACTCAGGTGGGCACCATACAAGGTCCTGAGCTGAAGCGCAACCCCGTCATTGCAGCCAGGTCTCAACAACTCATCGCGCACTTTGCCTCAGAATCTGAAGAAGAACTTCCAGTGGGTTTGCCTAGGCCAACACAGGAGGAGTCGCCACCTAAGAAAGAGGAGATGGACGCTTTGGACTCTGTTGAGCGAGAAATGCTACCGTACATGCCCCGCACCACATCGACCGCACCGTACTTAACACCGGTTCGAGCTGACACTTTCGATACAATTGACACAAAAGCCGACACCAAGTTGGCGCCTGCGCCGCTTCGATCATTCAGTGAAGGCTCACCCATTGTGCCGGAAGCCACCCCTCCATTGCCGCCACGCCGTACGAGCGGATCTCAACTCCGCTCACAAGATTCCGCTGCTACACTAAAAAAAGAACGGTCAAAGTCGTCAGGTGAAAGCTTGGATGCTTCGGACGCAGGGTCAATCATGTCGAGGGTGTCAGAAGCCTCATCATACACAGCATACGAACCGATGCCACAGAGCCAGACGATCTCAATAAGACCTATGAGGAAGCCTCTCCCACTTGCACATAAAGCATCGCACACTGTGGAACCGCAAAACATCCTCTCAGCTTTCGAAAGCAGCGAAATGCACGCGGTCTGGTTACTGCTCGTAGAGGCTGAGCGCAACTTCTTCGACCGCATGACGAGACTTCGAAAGATGTTCTACGATAACATCATACGGCAATGGCCAGTTCTGGAGCAGCATTTGGGCGTTGTCTTGATCGCCGAGCAGCTTGCTGCTACTAACAAGAAGTTCCTCTGGCTGCCTATGGAACAGCAATTACTTGAGTCGGATCAGGCAATATGTGATCCGGTCATCTTTGAGACCTGGACAACCAATGTGCAACGCATGTTTCGCGAGTATTGCCAGGCTCTACCACATGCCACTGGAGCGCTGCGAGCGACGCAAAACAGCGATGGAAGATTCACACCATTTGTCAACACGCTTGGTCTTAGCATCGCCTATTTTGGCAAGAGCTGGGAAGACTATCTAAAATTACCCGTAACAGAGCTAGATCTATATGTCGAGAGCACTAAAAGTCTCATCAGCATCGCAACTGAATCGAAGCATCCTGATGCAGGTGCAGAGGCCCAGCAGCTGATGCGTGCCCTTTACGCTTTGGACTGGCTCAAGTCAGTGTCTACAACCGTGCTTGAAGAGTCGCAAAGTCGGGAAGACGTACAAAACCTAGAACGTCGCATACACACACTCGACACTGACATCTTGTCTCAGCTCAGGTTGCTCGACACCAGTCGGCGTGTGAGGTACCAGAGTGGTATGACGATGAAACTGAAGAGCAAAGGACCTTGGCACGCTGTGCACGTTGTGCTGCTCGACAACTATTTGTTCTGGGGCAAAGTCAAAGCACAAAAGAAAGCTATTGGCGACAAGGTCGTGGTATTGGATGCAGTGAGTCTTCCACCTCAGCTTAGAACATATATACTAACCTTAGCAGCCAATACCTATCAATGAGCTGGACGTCAGCCTCCCATGCGACGAGCACCAGTTCCAGAAAGCGACCATGTTCGATGAAGTACCCAGAAACTCTATTCAATATATCATCATGGTTAAGAGGAAGGATACGGAGGGCAGAGCTCATATGCTTGGTTTACCTACGTACCAGGAACGGAGAGCGTGGATGGACCATTTTGAAGCGACGCTTGATACTACCATTTTGCAGAAGTGACATCACTACACGGCTCTCACCCAGTATACCGGCTGGGAACATTGCAAAGTTTGTCTTTGTTGGTAGCCCATGAAAAGGCACGGCGATGGCCAGTCACTGTCCCAGCAGGCAAATGTGTTTGGTGGGACAAGTATTACCCATTTGTAAGGAAGTGAGGGGCAGTCTCAACCATGCAAACCCGCCACGAATGAGAGATTCCTTCGCACTGAGCGTATCCAACTACGCCTCCAGCCAGGCGTGGCACTCCTCAATCCGCCCGATGTGACCGACTCGTTCATAGAGCGCGCAGCTCGAAATCTGGACGACTCGTCGCCAGTCAAGCGTTGACGAGCCCGTAAGTTCACATCATCTCTTCCAAACATCCCAGTCTTCGTTCCTCGAAGCCAACCCCAATCTTAGAAGCAGCCCGTCTCGATTTGGGCAGCACTATGAGCGTTCATTCACCACTCCCGAAGGCTCTTGATGCTTGATAATGACTGGAATCAGGTCGAAAAGATGCTAGACACGGTGTCGGCGGTCGAGACGAGTAGACCGTCACGAGGCGTGTTCGGCTTCCACATCAATGGCGACAGCAGTGGCAGCAACACCGAGGTCGATGAGACCACGCCTGGAGCAAGACTTCCCTCCGTTCACAAGGAAGATGCTCCAAATCTGAGCGAACGTGATGAGAGGAATCGTGCGTCAATGCCAACGACTCCTACGTCACAGGCCGCAAAGAAGTCCGTACCTAGTCTCCTATCATCATGGGAGTCCTTCGCAATCAAACACGGCCCAAAACGTCGCCAGGCTCAACTCGCAACCCCAGAACCCAGCAGCCCCCTCACCAATCGACAAACCTCACCGCACTTGCGCGATTTCTCAATCAACGACCCTGCGTACGTCTCGTTCCAGAACGATCCACCGCCTTCTAACTAAGCCGCAGCGTCATCGGGTCTGACTCCTTCCCAGCCGATGATGAGCATCAGCTTCTACAGCTCCCCGAACCGCGCAATGGGTGCCTGGGCCGGTGGAGCGCAGCGCGAGGACAATGAGCAGAGTATGCGAGACACTGAGGCTGGGGATTGGGCGAGCCTGGACTGGTAGAGTATGCGAGTATGCGGATGACGAGGAGAGCTTGCCGGATACGGAGACGGGGCCGTTTGGTGAGAAGGAGGGGTGAGTGGCGGGTGTGAGGTTGTTGCGCAAGAAAGTGAATGGTAGATGGTCAGAGTACAGATCAATGATAAGCTCATGGTACGATTGCCAATCAACTAGCATGTTCCTCAACAGTCGAATCTCCTGCCCTAGCAAGTGAGATAATCCTACTTTAAATTCACTCGCATTCGAAGCCAGGCGTGCCAGACATGGTGAGATCAGGAATCGCTTGTCGAAAGCGCCGGATACATAACTCTCGAAGAAGGCGATGTTTGCTGGACCATGACGGCTGCTGAACATATGAACAACATGCGACCTCGGCATTTGAGCACGTGTAAATGTGTGGGAATACTAGTTAGCTGACCAAGCTCTCCGGCGCTCATCTAGCATCAGCCAGTGCGCCCCAAGTTGCGCAAGGTACGGCTCATCAATATAGGGCCTTCCATTACAAGGGATCGTTCCATGGTCGAGGTCCCACAGGGTGCCTTCCTCGGCATGTGCCCGTACAAATTCCTGGCACTCTGCGACGGAAAAGTCTATTGTGTGTTGCAGCCAGACTGATCTGATCATGGGAACGTCAACCACCTCGTTCCTGTTTTTTATGCGGCCTGAGAGCAGGCGGTCGGGTACCAGACGGCGTCGTTCAGAGCCCAGCATGATGAGTTTGAAGGGCCGAGCGGTGAACTTGAAGTACTCGGCCCAGTCATCGAGAGATTCATCGTTCCCGTCGGAGCGAGAGAGGACCAAGGTCTCCAGGGCAGGTAGTCGTGCCACATCTTGCCAGAAGTAGAAAGTTAAATCGACGTTGTACAGGGCTACGCGCCGAAGCTTCTTCCAGCTCTTCCACACTGCGGGATGGCGGCCGTCATCTGTCACTTCAAGGTACAGTTCATCTCGTGTGCTGACGAACTCTTCGAGGTTCTCGAGGCGCTCAAAGCCCTCTCTCAAGACTCGTCGAACAGCCAGATGGTCGTCTTCCGGGTACAGGCTCCGCAAGGGTATGTCAATGACTAGTCTCCTGAGGGACGCGCAAGTGTAGTGGAAGAGCTCGCGGACCCAAGAACATAAGTGTAGGTCATCGATAGTTTCGCCAAAAGGGGACAAAGACAACGCGGTAGCGTTGCGGAGGCCCAGTTCCTTCTTGGTCGCTGAGACATACGAACTCAGCCGCTTCGACGTTGAGAGGTACACACATCGTTCGCGCAGATAGCGATTGGCCAGCCGTCTTGTTTCATGACAGACCAAGGTGAACGTAAGCAGCAGTTTCGTAACGTCATGAGACGGGGGGAGTATCGCATCCGAAGCTGGCAGAGAGCAAGTGATGATGTTGAGCACGAGTTCGAGCGGAAGATGTCGACTGATCTCCATTGTGAGTCAAGTCGGGTGTAGTCTGTGAACGTTGGCGCGGGGGGAAGCTAAGAAGCAGGGAAGTATGCCAGAAAGGGTAAGCCTGGTCTAGCCTCATTAGGATTCCCGAAGAAGCATCCCTGCAGAAGATGTGGAAGCAGGCCCCACCACCCCGCCATCATCGTCGCGTCTGGGTTTCGACGTGATTGCAGATATAAAGTTGCAGCGCAGCCATTGAACCACCGCTCAGCAGCCAAGATGGAGTACGACACCTTCACCGCGACCCAGTACCACACCAGCGACCCGACCTCGTTCGCCCACACCTCGGCACGCGAACGATGGCCGATTATCCTCACGCAGGGCATCGATGACGTGCACAAGTCAACATGGGCGTCGAACGACGAGGAGACGGTGAAGGAGGGCAAGGAGATCGTCTCGGAGCTGGCCAAGTTGAAATACGAGCTCCAGCATGACCGCCAGCTCACGCCCATCCCGGACGATGGCGAGGCCGACGTCGAGGCATACAACACGGAGCTGGCAGCGCGAGGGAACCCCAAGTGGCACAGCGTGCCATGGCTGTACTCTGAGTGCTACCTGTACCGGTACGGGTGGGCAGCCGCTATGAACCGGGACACGCACTGACAGGCCTAGGTAGACGCATATCGAGCACCTTCAAGCAGACCAAGAACTGGCGCTCCTACGACATATTCGCGCGCCAGAAGATGTCGACCTTCAAGTCCTCGCGGCCCGCCGTTCTCGAGCTCGCCGGCCGCTACAAGGACATTGTGGCAGAGCTGCAGCAGAAGCACACCACCAACCGCGCCAAGACACAAGAGCTGCTCGAAGCTGCCGAAGCTGCCGAAGCTGCCGAAGCTGCCGAAGAGATCCTGTTCAGAGAGATGTGCGAGATCTGCCTGTGGGGCAATGCAACCGACCTGTCGCTCCTGACGAACCTCTCGTACGAAGACATCCAGACACTGCAGGGCTCCGACGCGCGCAAGAAGGCGGAGAAGAACATCATCGTCAACGACCTAGCCAAGGCTTTCAAAGTGCTCACTGCTGCACAGAAGGCCGGCAAGAAGGACCGCAGAGTCGACATAGTCCTCGACAACGCCGGCTTCGAGCTGTTCGTCGACCTCATCCTCGCCGGCTACCTCGTCGCCTCGGGCCTCGCCACCTCCGTCGTCTTCCACCCGAAATCCATCCCCTGGTTCGTCTCGGACGTGCTGCCCGCGGATTTTGCCGCCCTCCTTTCCGCTCTCGCCCAGCCGCAGGACTTCTACGGCGCGCTGTCGGACACGGACAAGGCTGCTGGCAAGGCGCCGCAGCCGCTGTCCGATGCTGAGCTGGGGAGTCTGCAGTTCTTGTTCCAGCACTGGACGAGTATATACGCCGAGGGCCAGTTGGTGCTAAGACCGAACGATTTCTGGACTGCAGCTGGCAGCTACTGGAGACTGCCGGGAAGCGAGCCGCAGCTCTTCGAAGACCTCCAGTCGAGCGAGCTGGTGATTTTCAAGGGTGATTTGAACTACCGCAAGCTGACTGCTGATGTAAGTCGTCCTCCACTCTACCTCTGTGGGTATAGTCAAGACTAACGGACTGTAGGCGGCATGGCCAGCAACCACACCCTTCACAGACGCTATCGGCCCCATGGGCTCTGGCTCTGGCGTCCGTGTCCTCGCGCTTCGCACATGCAAGGCCGACGTTGTCGTCGGCCTGCCGGAGGGCAAGGACGAGGAGCTCAAGCAGATGGCGGGCGGCAGCACAGCAGACGGTGCGAGGAAGTGGGCGTGGAGCGGCAAGTGGGCGGTTGTGCAGTTCTCGGACGGCAAGGCCTAGATCAAGATCTGGCGTAGGAGAAACATGGACAATAGAGCAATCCGCACCTCCTATACCGTTCTTTCCTAACCGCAACTGGCATCGGACAGCGCGACCTCGGAAGGGCACGGTGCTGATTACCCTATCAGGGCCAATTGGTACTACTTCCGTACTGCAGATGGCTCTATCCGACTACTCCCATCCATCACTTCTACTCCCCACTCTCCTACTTGACCCATGCGTGATGTGGTAGTAGGTAACGCTAGGTCTTGTCGTGATCGTAGTTTAAAAAAGTACGAGGGCGGCGAAGATCATGGACGCCCGTCACTTCTCATAGGCTAATAAGGACGAAAGTGACGCCATACGTTCAGGGCCTCGTTTCTTGAGTAATCTCTCGAGTCTGCGAGCATGGTTTATCCAGCCACCCTCACGTTCTGAGATTAAAAACCATCTCTTTTAGTGCCCATTTGCAAAACCGAAGAGAGGCAAACTTTGATGACTGCCATGATCATGACAGCTTCCAGCACATCAAAGGATCTCGATGCATCGTCGTTTGCTAGAGCTTGGTATGTTGTTTCCAGAGAAGAGCCATACCTGGAGAGCCCACGAGTTGCAGTCGACTTCTCTTTATGCTTGATGCCGAAATATGTAGTAGACAGCGCCAAAAAGCATTCGCCTGTGATCGTCCGATTTATCTCCGGAGCTACAGGGAGTTCCCCGATGCCTATAACCAAGTGCTAGTGTGTGAAGGCCACATAAACATCATCGTGGGGGACAGCCAGAGCCTTGGTGATGTAGAAAGGAGGCGATATGTCTGCCAGAGAAGTGCGTTCGGTATTTGATGAATCTGTTGAGGACACTGCGGCATTGTTTCGAGCCTCTTAAGGGATGATAGCCAACTCGCGCGGTCCGCTACATTGTAGATGCGCTTTTTGGCCCCGCAAACAACCCGGTCTTGTAAGATCTGAGACCTTTCAATATATGCAAGGCAGACGCAAAGCAGGATACCACATTTCACGCGTCGTCGTCGATAATTGTCACATGCTTTTGACCGGCCACCGACTTCTACCATCGCCGATAATCGATCCTACAGAGCCAGCGACTCAATCAGATCAGGTGCATCAGCGGTGGTTAGGGAGAAAGTGATGTGCGAGTAGAGTCAGATAACACGTGGTGGACGATGTTCAGTAGATTATGTTTTTTTTTAGGCAAAGTTTTGCTCGCGACAACAGCGCGCCCTCTTCGCGACACCGCATCCTATGCAAACATTCCAGCGTCCACAACAATGTCCATTGACGGACCGTGATCTTCGGCCTGGTAGATAGAGCCTCAGCGCTCGCAGTATCCGACGATGTCGACCGTGCCCCTTCTGCCGCCTCCACTCACTTCACCATCCCCCGAGCGCGTCAAACTAAGCTTCGTGGCGCCGCGCGGGCTGATTCCTTCAAGGCTTGTGTAGCGTGTGGGTACCGCATTGAACTGTCTCGGAGCTTGCGGGCGCTCGGAACGAAGCGTAGCTGCCGAATGGCCTGCCGTCGAGTACGATGTGCAAGCTCGGCCGAGCGTCATCAACACCAAAATTCGCAGATACGCACAGAGATGTTTTATTGCGTCAGTCTTACCGAACAACACCAAACTTCTACAAGCGACCATATAACAGCACAATGACGTGAAAACATGTGGTGCGACACACAATCAGGTCAATATTACACTGATGACACCTGAACGAAGCTGTGACATTCGTTGGTTGGTTGGCCGTCAACATCTTGCACAGTATATGCCTCAAGCTCCACCGATATGCTCGGCCGATAGTCGGAGTGGATTAAAGAGGTTCTTCCGATGAAACGTGACGACAATCGTCAAGATACTATGTGCGATGCTACGCATTCGCTAGCTTGACCCTTGCCACCAGAAATCGTATATGTACCTCACCTGTCCCAGAAGCAAAGCATCAATCGACATCAAACCGAAACTCACACAATCGCCTTGCTAGGCTTCGAAGAAATCACACATCCTTTCGGCTCTCTTAAGTTACCATTGACACGATACTGCTGCACCTTCCATCCCATACCTGTAAAGGCCTGCATCAACGCCACTCTTGGAATCCACATTCTCGACAATTCATCTCTTCTGCACAAATGACTGGGACAAAGCAACAACAGTCCACGGTTCCAGACTACATCGATGGAGCGGCACAATCGTCACCTAACGACACCTGGGCAATAGTGCCACGATCACCTACTGGTCTCGACCAGGGGTGGCATCATTTCAGCTATGCAGACCTTGCAAGGGCAGTTGATAGTCTGGCATGGTGGATTGAGAAGAACTTCGGGGCCGCTCAACATCAAGGCCAAACAATTGGTTACATAGGGTGCGTTACGCGCTATCCCCATTACTCGAATGTGCTAACACTCAAGACAGTGCGAATGATCTGCGATACCTCGTGGTTCTGGCTGCAACATTGAAGGCGGGATACGTGCCCCTCTTCACCTCGCCACGAAATTCCCTCGACGGCCAAAAGTTCCTTGTAGAGAAGACGAACTGTGAGATCTTCCTTACTACCATTGAGACAGCATCACAGGTCGAAGCCATTCGGGAAGCGATTCCTCATCTTAGGGTCTTTCAAGCACCGACAACCCAAGAACTTCTTGACACAAGCCTCTCCGTGTCCCACTATGCGGGTCGACACAGTCGTGATGCGGCCGCAGACGCTCTCATTCTCCATACTTCTGGCTCAACGGGTGAGTAATGACATACGCTGATATTTTAGTGATGCAGTACTGATAACCATTCCAGGTCTCCCCAAACCGATCCGCTTGACCGTCGCAGGACTTAACACGATACACTCGCAAGCCTCGCTAACGCCAGAAGATGGATTTGAGCAAGTCAGCAAACCTTTCCTAGCAGACCGCAGGCCAATGCTAGCAGCTGTGCCATTTTTCCACGCAATGGGCATCATTGTCGGACTTCGATCGCTCATGTGCAAGGGCACGATTGTCAGGCTTCCTTCAGAGAAGATGCTGAGTGCTGGCCTTGTCATCGATGTAATTGAAGCTATCAAGCCGACTTCAGGTATCTTCCCGCCATCAATACTCGAGGATGTATCCACGACCCACAAGGGTATCGAAGCCCTCGGACAGATGGAGAACGTCTTCTTTGGCGGCGCACCTCTCGCTGCCGCAAGTGGTGACAAGATCTGTGAAGTTACGAATCTTGTGACGATCATCGGCAGCACTGAAGCCTTGTTCATGTGCACTCTGTTACCATCCGAGCCCAAGGAGTGGGGCTACTTCCATTGGAGCTCCGTCGCAGGGGCCGTCATGGAATCAGCGGAGAACGATCTATGTGAGCTCGTGTTGAAGCCGAAGGACAGACAGTACCAAGCCATATTCCACACTTTCCCTGAACTCCAGGAATGGCGGACAAAAGACTTGTTCGCACAGCACCCTTCCAAGCCCTACCTTTGGAAGTACAGCGGTCGACGAGACGACATCGTTGTACTAAGCAACGGCGAGAAGTTCAATCCAGTTTTGACGGAGAAGCTGATCGAGTCGCTTCCACAAGTGAAGGGTGCTCTCGTAGTTGGCCAAGGCAAGTTTCAGGCTGGTCTTCTGGTCGAACCTGAATGGAGCCAAACTAGCACTCAGGACCCATCAGCCTTGGTTGACCATATTTGGCCGACGGTTGAACAAGCAAACCGAGAGGCGCCTGCTCATGCAAGAATCTATCAATCGAAGATTGTCATCGCCAAACAGCAGAAACCTTTCGTACGCGCTGCTAAGGGCTCGATTATCCGTCTGCAGACAGTAGCAGCCTTCAAGAATGAGATCGAAGCCCTGTATGCCGATGAAGGATATTCCAGCGATACGAACCAGGGCCCTGACGACGATGCGGAGTTGACAAGCAAGATCCATGCTGTCTTCACTCGTTCTTTGCCCTCTTTTCAGAAGGACACAGCGGATGACATCGATATCTTCAGCCTTGGTGTCGACTCTCTTGACGTTCTTGCTCTGACCAATGCGCTGAACAAAGCTATTCGCGGCGCAAACGTCACTGCGTCAACCATCTACAGCAACCCTTCTGTCAAACAACTAGCTGACGCTCTGTCTCAAAATGTGGGCAAGTTGGGTGGGCGCTCAACTCGAGAGGGGAAGATCGATAGTATGGTAAGGAAGTACACGAAAGACATGGTCCGTCGGGAAGGCTCAACGGACGCATTGAAACGCCCATCGAAGCATACCGTGGTCATCACAGGCTCGACAGGCAGTCTTGGTACTCACATGCTGGAGCAGCTGCTCAGAGACCCAAATGTCGAGAAGGTGTATTGCCTGAACCGTTCTGACAATGCAGAAGCTCGACAAAAGGACTCCTTCAAAAAGCATCACCATGATTCGGCCAACTTTAGCAAGGCAGAGTTCCTCAAAACTGATTTTGGTTCCGACAAATTCGGCCTGTCTGAGGAAACATACGCACGCCTTCTCGCCACCGTCACAGTATTCATCCACTCCGCGTGGTCTGTCGATTTCAACCTGTCCCTCGAGTCCTACGAAGCAACGCACATCGCCGGCACACGACGTGTAATCGACTTCGCCGCTGCCTCTACCCATAAATCCTCAATCGTCTTCATATCATCCATTGCCAGTGTCGGGAATTGGGGTTCGGTTGTGCAGGACGGTTCCGCTGTGCCCGAAACTGTCTCTTCGCTCTTTGACAATACACTCACGCTACCGCAAGGCTACGGCGAGTCCAAGCACGTCGCAGCTCAGATAATCGCAACCGCTTCACACCGTCTAGGCATCAAGACCGCTATTGTCCGTGCCGGCCAGCTTGCGGGTCCGAGTACGGATGCTGGTGGCGCGGCTTGGAACAGGCACGAATGGCTTCCAAGTCTGGTACATACGAGTAAGATCCTGAAGAAGCTGCCTCGTACACTGGGTAATCAGGATCGTGTCGACTGGGTGCCGATGGATGTCGCGGCGGGAACTGTGATCGATGTTGCCACAACACCAGTCTCCGAACCCACACAAGTCTATCACCTCACCAACCCTCACACAACATCTTGGAGTCAGCTCTATCCGGTGATTCAGACCCATTACAAAAACACTGGCATTCACGTTGAGGTCGTGGAGTATGATGACTGGGTCAATGAGCTCAAGCAGATCCCTCAGACGAAGGAGAATGCCGAGAAGGTTCCTGGACTGAAGCTGTTGGATTTTTATGAGAGTCTGAGACCGGAGACTGGGATGGGACTGCCTGCTCTGGAAACAAAGAGGACGGAGGAGACAAGTGGGACATTGAGAGAGGGGAGGACGGTGGATGAGAAAGTCATGAGGAAGTGGTTGGGGCAGTGGGCGTTTTAGATTTTTCTGCGGTCGCGCTGTGAAGTTTACATAGAGTAGCCCCCCAACAATTTTGCACTTTATTGATTTGATCTTTTGTCTGTTCATGAGAGGCCACAACGGTCGCAATTGCGTGAAACTGCTCGTCAATGTAAAGCCCCTCAACCCTTGATAATTCGATTTGTAGTGACGTCATGCCACAAATGCGTACTAGTGTGTATAAGCGTGACGCGTCCTTTCACGCAACGATCGTCTTTTCGGAACTAAGAGCCTTACGCCACTGGCGAAGTAAGCGAGTGTCCTCTCTACCCCACTGGTGATCGACATGCACGTAAAAATTTCTCAACGACATAGCCTCCTCAAGCAGCCGGTGCAGACCGCCCGAAGATTCGTCATGGACCTCAGGAAGGACGAATAAGCAGAATTTGGGACAGGTGAGAGGCCATAAGGGGGATCGAATCGCGAGCATGGAGTCTCCAGATCTGGTGTCTTGTTCCCAAGGTGTGGATACACATCGATACTGATCATGTGGGCTCCGTTCGACCCAAAGAAGCTGAGCGTCATGGCTAACACGCTGTAACACTATATCTGCAACGCGTACTTCGGCTCTGAGCCCTCTGAGAGTGTCAACTGCCGTGTCTGAAAGACCCGCTTGTGCGAATGATTCCCAATTGAGGCTCTGATCATGCTCCGTGTGTTGAAGAACCAAACCTGTGTCTTGCAAGGCGATATAGACCGACTCTCTGCCGTGAATGTTGCGAATTTGTAACATGGCTTTTAGAAGGTCTCCTGCGTCGTACTCTGTGGGTGTATCGTGATTATTGACTGCCCATATGATGCAGTTCAGGACCCTCTTAATTTGCCATGTCGACTGATCGCAGTACGTCTGGACGAAGAACGTGGCTCGCATCGCACTGGCCGATTGGAATCCAGGAGTTGACGGAAATCTTGTTGTCCAGATAGCTGCAATCTCATATAGCTGTTCCGGCGATATGGTTACAGCGTAAGAGCACAAGGTTGAGTACAAAGACAGATCTTCCTCTGCCATCGACATTTCTTCTGTAGTAGCGACATCTATCGCCAGATTGTAACATCGAAACTCGAAATGTACAAGGTTTGAGTGACGTATGCTCCCAAGTCCCGTCCAGGAGGGCGACATCTCGTGGCCGACTGCCCATCGAAGGAAAGTATGGCAACTTGCATCTGGGAGTGCTGCTACTTCCCAGGCCTGAGGCTGACAGAGCCCGTTGGTAGCGACCACGATCTCATCGGTTTGCATTTGATCTGGATCCTGTGAGGTGGGCGTGGAGCTTGTGAGGGGACATAGCGAGACTGAGTGGCGAAAACGATCCGTAGAAACCGGAGAGACGCCTCGAAAGCTCGTCGGTGAATTTGAGATGAGTTTCCTGATGGTTGGTCGATATACGTCTCGCGCCCAAGACCATATGTAATCAACAATCAGCAGTAATTGCAGCGCGCCGTCTTGTGATTGTATGGTCCCTTGCCATAGGTCGAAAACTCTCTGGAAAGCTTCGGTGAGTATGAACGCGTCAATGTGTGGGATAAAACTCACTACTTTATCACGGTCTATTGTGCCAGCATGCAGACGCCATTGCTCGCCTTGGTAAGCAAAGAACCACACCAAGCAAGGCTCGCATGAGGAGTCGCGACTGTCCATGTCGGCCTGAGCTTTCAAGAACCGTCGAACAGGAAACGCGGTTTGATACTGAATCGCTCGAAAACCTGGTGCATTTTTCTCCTTTTTCGCCTCTAAAACAAGAAACGGTAGGAGTAGTTTGTTTCTACCTTTCGCTGGAAAATGGGATTCGCTTCGAGCGATGTATGGTGAAGCTCGTAATCCAATCACTAGGTCTGGTCGCATGGAGATTTTGGAATTTTCGAGGTTGTCTCCTGACACGTGAGTAATGGGTTCTCCATTTACTGAACAGAATATTTTCCCACGCTCCTCATCGCTGTTCCATTAGCGGATGCTCAGTCGGGTTAACGAAGGTAACTCACGGATCTTTAATCTGTTCATGGGGCCTTTTGTGCCTACAAGCACAAAACTTCCTCGCATTCCGCTTGGCGTCTAGCTCGATCTGGTTTTCTCTGTTCAAGCACTTCGCCTCGTAGTCTGATTTTGATAACTCGTTACCGCATTTTCCACTTCCATAGGTCAGTCTTTACCATCTAGCAAATTCATGAATTACCACATACCAGATAACCGGCCTTTCGAATCTTTCAAATACTAAGCCTTCTAGCTTTCGCCATGAATCTTCACACGGGTTCTCATCGTTGAGCAGATCTCGAACACTGTCGCGAAGATTTCTGACGCGTTTTTGGAATTTTTCTCTTCGGCTACAAGGAACCTGTTCGTTGTCTCTGTACTTTTCGTACGGTAAGAACTGAAGCGAACGAATGACTTGAAAATGGTTTTTGCATTCATCTGGCCAATCTCCCGGGGGGGTTGGTCCCTCAAATCGAATGCCGTGAGCAGAGGTTATTTGACGCAAGCCAGCTTTGGAAAGGCTCTCTTTCCTAGGCGACATTGTAGATACTGGCGCATTATTTTTTCTCCCCTCTAGCCCTTCAATACATAGTAGGTGTGACATATATGAACATGGTATGAGGTGCATCAGGTAGCAGCCTACGGTTCTGCAGGACTGTAAGTGGCTGAGCACATATCAGCCTTCCTATGATGCGGTGAGCCCCTGCACGAAGACTTGCTTTTGTGACCGCACAGACGGTGCACCGCGCAGGCGCTTAGGTTGACACGACGAGGCTGAGCGCTGTGGAAGTTGGTAAGCGCCGTCACTCGAGAATGGCCCCGGTCGTACCCCTGCCTACTTCTTCCTGACACTGCCAATGTAACACAGAACGCATCTTTGCATACTGCACCCGTCTCATCTCCTGCTCGCATACTGTCGTTGTTTCTGTTGGGCTTAGTGTGATGCCTTGGTCTTATTATCGGCCGTGACATGTACGGCGCAGTACATCTCGGCTCGGCTACGGAACTGGATGTTGCAGAAGGATCAAGTTCCTTGCAATTGTGAAGATTAGTTGGGGGCACTAATTTAGCACTTATTGGCTTCTCGTTTGCGGAACTGCGTAGCATCCTGCGTACACGTGGCGTTGATCCTTGCGTAACCGCAGACACTGTGGAGTCGAAAGCTGTAAGAGATGTCATTCATAGGAGTTGATAGTTGAATAATTCACTAGCATCTGTTTTAGCGTAGGACCAAGGCTTTCATCACGTACTTTGGTCCCATGCGAGACACGTCGCCTCTCATGAGACCGCCGTAATCAACCAGCGCCTTTTCCTTAGTGTATGCCCGTATGCCTGGACAAAGGGGCAGCCTGACTACACCTGCAACGGCTATTGATTCCGTACCTTTTGTTTCCATCTCCTTTTTGTTAAATGACGAGCCAACTGAAGGCCATATAAGCTGATAACAATCCGTGCTGACCAAAGTCTCCGAACGAATTTGTATTGCTAGATGCAATATGGAGTATAGTGAAGGTCTCAGCTTTTGAATTGCATTGCGTCTTGAGTCCTTGTCGAAGAGAGGCTCAAGTGCATTCACCAGACGGCTCGTGAACATTTCGCTCATCTTGGGAACTATTACATCCTTGAAGCTGTCATCCTCGATGATGGACTGATGCACCGCAATATCCAGATTGCAGAGACTTTCGTGATCACCTAGGAAATGTGAGTATGTAGAAAAGTAGAAGATAGCCGGATTTGTACACACATAAAGTAGCAACGAATTTGCGGTATTCTTGTAGAAGCGGTGTGACTCCCATCGCATACGTTCGATATTCACTTCCGAAGATCCACTCATGCAACGAAGCTCCAGTAAGGGCTTGTATGAGTTCATAGGAGGTCAATGCCGGGAAAGTGCCTGGCATGTCGTCTGGGTTGTACAAGGCGTCTCTGCCGAAAACGGTGGACAGCAAATCATCCAAATCGGCAGAGGTGCCTTTGAGGTCCCCAACTGGCGGTTCGTATGCACCATCCATCACAAGGACCGTAGGGAGCTGATCTTTCAGCATCTGAAATTGTGTAAGAAGTCGTTGTGAAGTCGACATAGCACACTGGGTATTGCTGATAAAGAGATATCGTTCCAAATTTGTCCGATCCTCGAGGCGTTGTTTCAGATTGTTGATTTGTCGTGTGTTCTGATTGAGAATCTTTGTTATGTCTTTTGGTGTTTCGTTCACACTCTCGATCTGTCGCCTCTGATTCTTCATGACTCGACATTCGTGCTCAGCTTCCTTATAACGTTCTTTGTAGAACGCCAATTCGGCAGCCATTGTCGTGTAATCCGTCTCAGAGATTACGACTGGCGACCATCTACTCTTGACGATTGAGCGGCTTCCTTGGTTGATAGAGATATGTTCTGGTTTTGCATTGTGAGAATTTGACTTTCAACGTCTAGCAGGGTCTTTACCTGATGGTACAGCAGGTGCGTACAAGTCCGCCGTCAGAGCTGCTGAAACTGGAGAATCACATGGAGTCTCGTCGACCTCGATGCTTGGTGCGATAATATCAGTTTGCGTTGTCTGATCTTTTGTAGTTGTACGGCGTCGCTGTCCAGGTCAACAATGGCCCTTAGATGAACTTATACAATGCTCCCACCTTGGGTGATTTGCTTGACTTCGAGACTGCACATCTTCCAACGGGCTTATTACGAGTCTTGTGGGAGCTTGATAGTAGTCTGGCGCATACAGCGGTGGAGCGTGCTTCCTGTTTCTGCACGGGGGCGAGGGCAATGGACCTTGACCGTAGAGTATCGTTCCGCAATGTTTGTGCGCATGCTTTGCGTAGCCGAATCGTGTCCAGATGTGTTGCAATGTGTTCTCGCTCTTCACGGTTGAGGTCGAACTCGGAGCTGCCGTGGAGAAACAGTAGATCAAAAGCGTACTCGGGAAAGCTTTCTCTGAATCGAAATGCCTCCCAAAGCTGCTCCCTTACTTCATCGACCGTAAACTGATTGTGCAAGCCCTCCGCTATCTGGATAAGAATCTTATTTTCATATTCGCCGAAGTCTTTATCCTGCAATGACCGAGTCTTGGGGCCAAGAACCAGAAAGTCAAGATTCGCAAGGATTTCATACAGGTCCGGAGTTGCCATTTGGAACTGTGAAGAGCTGGCAACCAGCGTGCGAAGGCGATGTGAAGTTGAAGATGCAAAAATCGAACCGGAGAAAGGCACGCCAGAACAGGCAATGTGAGCGATTCCTGAGGTTAAGTCCCACTTCTCAGCTTCAAGCACAACTGCAGGGGCACGGAGTTAGCTTTGCCTATTAGAGCTAGCGCATCCTGATGAGGGGTGGTCATAGGCCTTCGCACCTGCTCGTAGGATGATTGCCAAACAGGCAGCGAGGCTGACTGCGACTCCGAAACACGCCACAGCGCCACAGCGTATTACTCCCTGTCGGCACAGTTATACTGGAGACTCAATATGCAGATGGAACAAAATGAGTTAGAGGTTATTTCACCAGAACTATACTTAGGTACGATGCGTAAGGCCCCTCGAAGATCAGTTTACAAGTCTCGCGGCTATTTCTGCGGCTCCTTTCACCACTCTCCAAGGCTTTCTAACCGTTTACTCGTGGACCAAGCGCAAGAACATGACACCATCAATCAGAAGTTCTACATTCATGTATGGCCATATTGACCCGGGCCCCGAACTCTTTGAAAGTATGTCCCAGAGTTCAGATGTTGAAATGACCACAGAGGGAGATGAAACTGAAGACATTGACATTCACGAATTGGACCACGATCCTATCAGCAACACCGAAGCGGATCGTATGATCATCGCTATCGATTTTGGAACGACGTTCTCCTCCGTCGCGTATGCCGTTCTGCCGAGAGGTGTAGCACCGGAAAGGATCGACCTACGCCACATCAAATGCATTGGTAATTATCCAGGCTATGAACCTCCGGAAGGTGTACTGGACTTCAGGCAGGATGTACCGACTGAGTTGTGGTACGATGATGGATTAACGGGAAGCTGGAGGCAGCCATATACCAACGGATTCGATGATGACATCCAAGGCTCAGAGGGCGAGAAAGAAGACTCAAGCAGTGACGAGGACGGATCCGACAACCAGGAATCACGATCGCAATTTGATGATGGCAATGAAATTGAGGGACTTACCAACACACAGTCCAGAGCCAGAGCGAACAACACAGTGGAGCAATACTGGGGTTACGAAGTACAACAGAAACTCAACGAGATGAACGCTCCTCGAGATGACGCCCGGCCACTCACCAGAATCAAGCTTAATCTCATCGATGGGAGCGATACTAAAGATATTCAGACTGAACTCAGGGCAAATTTGAGGACTTTGAGAAGAAGAAGAATCATTGACAGGGACACCGACATCTACAAGCACTATCTATCACATCTCCTGGAACACACGAAGGAACAATTGCTGTTTTCGAACGAGCTTCAACAAGATACGCTTATCCAGTTTGTCTTATGCGTACCCGCGAAATGGCCTGGCAATGCATGTCGAAATATGCAGACTGCGCTAGAGCAAGCCGTCAAGCAGGTTGGTTTCAGCAAAAACGCCGATGATGATGTTTGCAATCTGTTCATGATCTCTGAGCCTGAGGCTGCTGCTGAATGTATCCTGGCAGAGGCTGGAAGTGAGCTTTACGTAAGACCTTCCATCTCATTACAAACGCCTTATTGACAAGACTGCGTAGAACAACGAGACAGTTGTGGTGCTCGATGCTGGGGGAGGCACAGTAGATGCTGTAACATACAAGTGTGTGAATGGCGATCCTGTGAGGTTGGCTGCAGAAGTTGTTGCTCCAGATAGTGAGTCACAAAGCAGACCTTAGTGATAAAGCTAACTCATAAAAGGTAAGCTGTGTGGAGCAAGCTATATCAATGAACGGTATGAGAAGAAGTTACTCCAAAAGCTTGCAAACGAAACATACCTGGTCAATGACCCGTACAATACGAAGTCCCTGAAGAGCATCGTGCAAGTCAGAACGGGTATCTTCGAAAATTACCAGAAGAGAATCATTGACACCACGAAGCGGAAGGAGGAGACCTTTCGAGTTAGAATCGAAAATCTAAGGGAAAACAGGAGAAAGGGCTTCTATTCAGATAACCTGGAGCTGAAACGGTAGGTTCGTCCACTCGTGAGTATGACAATCTGCTGAGCTTCAGAAGTAAAACTATGAAGAATTTCTTCGAACCATCGCTGGCAGGTGCAAAAGAAGTCCTCGAAAACCAACTGGACCTGGCAGAGAACAAAGATCGTCGCGTCGAGAAAGTCATCCTCACTGGCGGTTTCGGCCAATCTCCTTCCCTGCAAAGCTACCTCAGAAAGTATCTTGCGGAACGGACCAACGCCAAAGGACGAAACATTGACCTCGTTGTTCCGCAAAATCCGTTAGTCTTCCTTGCATAAAGACCAGCATGTTGATCGAAAGTAGACTGACGAGCGAACAGGTCAACCGCAGTAGCTAGAGGCGCGGTCCTTCGGGCGCTGAACAAGAGGTTCGGTCCTAGTCGCATCATACAGTGCAGCTACGGATTCATTCTGAGTGAACTTTACGAACCTGAAGAGGTAGAAGCACATAGGCGCACAAAATGCCGGATCAACAAAGTTGATGGAGAACGATACGTCGATGGGACCATCCGGTGGGTCCTGCGAGCAGTGAGTGCCTCATTAATCTCACAATCATACGAGTGGCTGACTCCGTGGCAGGGACAGAGAGTGGAGAACATGCAAGCTTTTACTTTCCACGTCAAACACACATTTCCCCAGACAAACAAAAAGCTTCTATGTGCAGAGCAACTTTGGATGTCTGACTCTGAACACCCTGACCATTACAGGAAGACGCACGCTTTGAACAAAGGTAAGTCCACATCCCATTTATCATGCAGGTCTAACGTCGTGATAGGAGCTGTGATGGTCGGTTATCTCGAGGCAGATTTGACACGTCTGAAAGACGAAGGTCGCATTGCTCTGCAGCAGCCATCTGAGTATAGTACATATACAGGTTCTCAGAAGAAGTACTATGAAGTTCACTATGAAGTAGCGTTGATTGTCGAAGGAAGGAGTATTCACTTCGAAGCAAGATACCCTGTCAAGGACAACTTGCGCCCAGGGGAAAAACAAGAGGTCCTCGGAGCGAAGCTTGTTGGGATTGCAGCAGCGTTCGCGCCAGGTACTGCATAGATGAACGGAAGATGTGGGTTGGAGTGTAGGAGAGCATGCCAGTGGCTGTGTAAGCATGCAATGTAGAGCGAGTCATGGTTGACAATCAATTGCTGTACGGTGAAGCGGTGTATCGACAGGTCGATGGTGTAAAGTATATACAAGAATGCTATCCAAGTCTTCAAAGCTCTCTGTGCTTAGTTCTCACCGTTCTTAGCCTTGACCCACGCGATCAACTCCTTGAGTGTGAACTCGATAGGAAGCTCGGTGCTGGCTCCGGCCCCAGCTGAGGCAGAAGGAGCAGCAGCGGCAGTGGAAGATGCAACGGGAGCCTCGGATTCTACAGCTGTGGTGGAAGCGACAGGAGTCTCAACAGCGGTAGCGGATGAAGATGCTGCGGGGGCGGCGGAGGATGCGACAGGGGTCTGGGCGGCCGAAGAGGTGGCGGCGGCAGAGGTGGCGGCGGCAGAGGAAGATGCAGTAGGGGTCTCAGCAGCTGCTGATGTAGCAGTAGCCGAGGAGGCAACCGCAGCCTTGGATGAAGCTGGCGCAGCGCTCGAAGCAGGGGCAGACGAGTCGTCAGAGGCCGCACCACCAGCAGAGTTAACGCTTGAGCAAAGTTAGAAACAATATGGTAGATGAGACGTCTCTGAGAACTCGGATGTTTACCTAGTAGTGAGGTCGCCGCTCTCGACGTAGACACCGCTAAAGAACCAATCCTCAGCACCATCGGCGTCGTTGGAGCCGGGCAGACGAAGGACGCCCAAGTGCCAGTCAGCACCGTTGGAAGAGGTGCTGGCATCGAAGGGACCAGCGGTCTTGGTCAGGGCATCGCTGCCAGTGGAGTGGTAGAACGAGACGGAACCGGTGTCGAAGTCGATCTCGTAGGCAACGTTGTGCCACTCGTCTGCAACGAGCTCGACGTCCCACTTGGAGACACCACCAACGTGCCACTGCAGGTTGGTGTTGCTGCTACCCGAAGCACCGTACTTCAGCTCGGTAAAGTGGCTCTCAAAGAAGGCGATCTGGTGCTCGTTCGTTGCGGTAGGCTTGTTGGTGCCTGTGGTCTTGACCGAGAAGTGGTAGTAGACCTTGCCCTTGTTGATGGCAGCGGTGGTCTGGGGAATGAGCTCAGTCCTCAGCATGGTCTGGCCGTTCCACTTGGCAGTCTCGTCGATGGTGATCTTGACACCCTGCTTCGAGCCGGTGTCGGCGGGGTTCTTGTAGGTCGAGTCAAGGTTGACGTAGTCAGCGACTGCGCCGGAGCCGTGAATGTAGTACTGGTAGGCGCCGACAGGGTTGGAGAACGACCACTTCTCGAGGTCTGCGCTAGACGTCATGTCGTTGAAGCGTCCATCCCAAAGGATTGTGCCTGATCAGGCTATCAGCATATGTACGCCTGGCCTGATACTCTCTCGATACCTACCAGCAGACACAGCACTGATGAGCGCGTTGATAAGAGCGACCTTGGAAAGCATGTTGAAGTGAATGCGAACAGAGACCAGCTGTACGGAAAGGAATGTGTACTACGAGATGAAAAGAAGGACTGTAGTGAGATGAATGATGAGACGAGAATACAAAAAGGTACCAACACGCATATATAAAGCGGTACTCATTTCGAGGTAACATGATCCAGGTCCAGCCCAGGATTGAAGCGGCACAGATGGAGCTGCCGGCTCATCCCTGCATACCAATATCTCGGACACGAAACGTCGAATGCAGGATGTTTCAATGTGTTAGTCAACCATTATGGGGACGTGGACCCGCAAGTAGCCAAAGACAATCGTTCTTTCAGTACTGGCCCAGCGGCATGGTAACAGCTCTCAGCATCGCGCGCGGTAATGAGCCCAGATCTCGCCGTTGTGGCTGCAGACACGAGTCGCAATGACAGAAGGTCGGATGGCATGACAGCGGAAGCGATCGTGTGAAACGTCTCGCTTGTTGACGCTAAGCCCTACCTGGCTGTGTCTAGGCCTTTTCAGGACTAGAGCACAATACTTGGTGATAAAAGGATCGAGGCACGCTCCTGCTCATGGAAGCTTGTTTCAGGGCGGATGACACGGAAATTTGGTGTTGTTCTTCTTGGTCTTGTTGCATGTTCGCCATTTGAAGAGGGCCGCGGGGTCAACCCAACCGCTCTCTTGACAATGGAGATTCTGTACGACCAACCGAACCGTCCGCTTGCGTGGGTCGGTCAGCACAAAGTTGTACCCAGCAAAGAAGTTCAGCGTGATGAGAATTCGTCGCTGTGCGACTTCTCCCATCCACTCAAGAACGACCAGAAATACTATTTGCCTTTCTGGGCTGCGCGTTGGATTCCTCTCTTGCCGCTGCACAACAAGGCAATCGTGATGTCTGGTTGTGAAAGTCTTGTGATGCTCCCAACTTCCCTCTTCGACAGTAGCAATCGACGCTTCCTGCCCTGGCACGATCAACTCGCTGAACGGATCTGTCTGGATGTTCAGCGTCATGACCCAGCCTTCTACGGTCAGTTTGTTTCCTTTGCATCCTCTGATGTCGACTTCAAGGTCTGGCTCTCTGTCCCGATTTATAGGATCATCGTACATGTCCAGTATGTCAGGCGGAGTCAATGCAGGCCCTTCTCACTCAGCCCAGCTCCAACTCGGGAAGTCTAATCGGCGCCGCGGATGCTCGACCTGATCATCAACTCAGCCTAGAGTGATAGAGTGACTCTGCAGTGGAAGACCATGGCAGAATCCGAGCGGGAAGAGTCGTCCCTTGAATCTAGCTAACAGGCCCAAGAACGCGTTCAGAGAGTCGATCTCGTTGGTCAGTGGACAGCTGGTGTAGACCCGCAGTATGCCGCCGTACAGGGGCATCGTCCCTTCAAAGTCCGCTGGTATGATTGCAGCTTCTTCTTCTGGAGGCTACAGTAGAAAGTCAGAGAGTATTTTCATACAAAGCCTGCAGGACTGACCAGCTCAAGACGTGTGGCCATGCGCAACAACGGTTGTGCGGAATGCTGTGTTCAATCACCCTTGAATCCTGTCTCGGGGTCGGTACCTTCCCATACATATCCCATCAAGCAGCTGAAGCCCACCTGGCTCTCCGTAAAATGCAAAACACGCATCGAGAGTACCTCTTCCTGCAGCGTCCAGGCTCGAGTAGACCAATCAGTCGCGGTCCGCTCGACCAAGATCTCTGGAGGGATGGTGAAGAAGTTGTACCCCTCGATCGTCTTCTTGACCTGCGTTGGACGCGGTACTGACACGCCAGCTAGGCCTGGGTTGGCGCGCTTACCAGTAGGCGCAATGATGGTCAGAGTCGCACAGCCATAAATGGTGGCCATCATGTTGAGTTGTTGCATCTTCTCTTGACGTTGGGCCGGTGTTGGGTCTGGTGATTAGTAGATGCAAAGAGCGTCCACCTGTAGGATCCATTAGTGAGGCTAACAGAACCGGCAATACGAGCATACCTATAGGTAGCGCCTGCCTAAGGCTTTCGTAACGGTTATAGCATCCTCGATGGTTTGCGGAAGGTACTTGTTTTCAAGGGTTCCGGGAACTGGCTGTACACCTCCCCATACATAGCTCAAGGCGATATAGTCATAACCCAGAGGGCAGGAAACCACTTGTCGTTCCTGCACGTCGATAATACGCGCTGTCAAGAGCTCAGATAGTTTCTTCGATCAGCAGTAATCGCCATGAGTGCGTTCGCAGTGTTCAAGTAGCCGGTCAGTATCGACAGATCTTGAATGCTGTCGAGAGGTGGTGCACATTGAGTCTCCATGGCGATTGCTGGTCCTGTCATCATTGCGGATCGTATGTCGTTGTTCCTTTCCCTAAATGGATCACGAATCGGAGCGAAGAGGTCACTGCCAGTCGCAACTCCGAGGATTACAGCGCTCTCAGACCTTCAATTCTCTGGGAGACTCTGTCAGCGATTATGCTGTATGTGCGAACGGAAGGGTTCAAGGAGCAATGGAACGTCGCCGTCGGCCCCAAGATCCCTCGAGACGATACAGTAAAGCAGTCGGCAGAAAGGACAGGAAGGGGTCAATAAGAGCTTCGAACAGTTCGCCGAGGCGTAAACGATCTGGATCCATAACGTTTGCACATCGTCCAGGATTGTGATCAGAGCGCTGCAAGATGTCCAAAGGTTCGGACTTTGTGAAAACGTCGACCACATTTCAAGCCGCACACCTGCTGCACAGCGAACTGTGTTGCTGAAGAGCATGTATGAGTATGGAGTCCTAACTTTTGGGCGATTCCGCATTGCTAGGCTGGCTTGATAGGTCAGAACCGGATAAGGTTGGTCAGTACGTTCAATGGGACGACAGATGCAAAGTCGCAGCGAGGATGATTGCGCATCCATCGTACGGTTGGTCTTAACTCCGTGTTGCGAAGATGTCACCTTTGTTCGCATAGATTTTGACGCGCTGGATGCATACGTGTCGAGCGCTCTGACGCGGTCGAATCAGGAGTCTCTTTGTCAGCCATACCGGTACGAATCCCGCTCTATCATTTGGCGAGCTTTGTGACATCGTACTCGACTTCTGTACCTCTGTTCTGACATGCGCGGGATGGGAACTCGTTTGGTGTCGATTGAGGTACCTGCAATAGCCTTGGGAAAAGAAGGGTCGAAAATGCGCCAAGATTTTTGACCGTGCATTGTCATCATCAGGGTCAAGTTTGCCTTTAACCTCACCTCTCCGTCAACACGTCGCGAACTTCATCCACCTTCTCGTCATCTCTCACCCTATCTATCATCCCACTCATACCCCTTCTCAAGGCTCCCAATACCATGTCCAATTACGTGATGGCTTCAAAACAATGGAAGAAACAGTTCTCAGGCCGGGAAGCCTGCGATATCAGTCCTACTACGGATGGTCGAAAGTTCTCTGAATCCAGATCAGAAATTTCCGAGGAGCGGGTCGGCAGACGGCTGGCGGCGATCCGTTGGCAAGTGGAGACCGAGACCGATTACGGGTTGTTTGGGAAAGACCAGCCGGACCCTGTGACCTAAGATATTGTGCTAATCCTACGCGTACATTGTGTACTGTCTGCGTATATGTGCTAAGACGCTATATATTAGCTGCCTCGTCAAGAAGAAGTCTACTACGCCCTCTGCTGCCAGCCTCTACAACACTATGAAGATATATGCTCTTTTCCAGTATAATCTCCGTGTAAGGCTGCATAGAACTGCCAGGTCGCAGACTGGAAATTCACGTTGTTAAGTTGTGGGTGTCTCTGCCCAGGTTCGGGGTCCGGCAGGTATTTCGCAAACGCATAGGATCGCTGGAAAAAACCCTTGTTCAGGCGTCCCTCCGACGAATCAGCAATTTACAATATTCATGGCTTGTAAGACCTTGGCCGTGAGAAGTTGTGGGGCAGGGCCCTGATCTTGCCTCTATTCTGTATAGGTAAAACAAGGATCGAGAAAATATCCGTGCATCGAACGTGTATCTTTTCAACATTGCCCCTCAGTAACAGCGTGTTCCTCAGTTGTCATCATGGCTTTCACGGGCGGTTTCTCGTATCCCAATGCACTTGCTTTGAGTGCTTCGCTCCTCCTGTCCTATATTCTTGCTACGGCAGTGTATAGACTTTACTTCCATCCTTTGGCAAAGTTTCCGGGCCCTTTCTGGGCCAAGCTGACGACTTTTCCGGCTTGGTGGCATTCGAAAAATCAGGACAGACATCTATGGCTTCTCAGTCTGCAAGAACATTATGGTGAGCATCAACCCAGCCAAGATCATAGAAAGAAACGGGGACTGACTGCGCAGGGCCTGAGTTCCGATACACACCTAACAGTGTCTGCTTGAACACTCCAACAGCGTACAGACACATCTTCGGTCCGAAGGGCAATGTCAAAAAGAGCGAGTACTACGAAGTCTGGCCGAAGACTGTTGACCACATTAACACGTGGAGCGCAACGTCAATCCCAGCCCACGCCAGAAAGCGTCGTGTGATCAATCACGCGTTCTCTGAAAGTGCGCTGAGAGGCGCTGAAGTCTTTGTCCACAGCAATGTGGATCGCTGGCTAGAGCTACTCGGTCAACAGAAAGAGAACGGCGATGAGTGGACGAAGTCGATCGATATGGCCGACCAAGTCACGTATCTGGTGTTCGATATTCTCGGAGATCTGTGTTTCGGAAAATGCTTCGATATGAAAGAGCCGGATAGTAAGCTGCGACACGTACCTGAGCTCATGATTGGCTTTATGGAGCTCGTACATCCGGCAAGCAATCCAAATCTCTGCAATAGCCATAATGCTGACGCGATCAGATCGCTTGCTCTCCAATAAGTTCGTTATATGTCTGGCTGAAGCCAAGAGGTTTGGATCGACTTCTCGCAGCCGCGACTCCGCCTGCCATCAAGAAGTGGTCAGAATTCGTGGACGACTGCCTCGCAAAGCGAACGAGCAAGCAGAGAGAGCTCGAAGAGAAGCCCAAGCCAGAAGCAGAGGTCCGGAAAGACTTCTTCCATTGGCTGTTCAACGCAAAAGACCCCGAAACCGGAACAGGCTACTCACTGCCAGAGCTGTACGCTGAGTGCGAGCTCCTGACCATCGCCGGAAGCGATACAACTGCTATCGTCATCTCAGCGGCGTACTTCTACCTCTCGCGCAGCCCGGAAGTCCAGGAGAAGCTGGCTCGCGAGATCTTGTCAACCTTCACAAGTTACGACGAGATCAAAGCCGGGCCCAAGCTCCAGTCTTGCAAGTACCTCACCGCCTTCCTGCACGAAGCCATGCGCATGTCGCCCCCAGTCCCCGCTGAGCCAAGTCGCGAAGTTCTCGAGGGCGGAACGACAGTCAACGGCCACTACTTCCCCCAAGGATTACTCGTCAGCACCGCATTCTGGGCGATGCACTACAACAAAGACTACTACCCAGAGCCACTGCACTTCCGTCCTGAACGTTGGATCGTAGGCGAAGCAGGGTCAACAGCAGAGAGCGTTGCGCTGGCCGAAAGCGCGTTCTGCGCCTTTTCATCCGGCTCCCGTGGGTGTGTAGGCAAGAATATGGCGTGGCTGGAGATGAGGGTCGTGATAGCCAAGACGTTTTGGAGGTACGAGATCGAGCAGGATCCAGTGAACAAGCTTGGAGGCGGGAGTGCTGATGCGAGACGGGGTCGTCATGAGGAGGGGCAGTACCAGACGTATGAGATGTTCGTGAGCAACAGGAAGGGGCCGATGGTGCGGCTGAAGGAGCGTGTACATTGAGTCAGGTTGAAGATGCAGTTGGTGGGGTGCGACGGAGCGAAGGGTTATGTCGGCCCTACAGAAGTCGCGCTTGTGGGATAACGTCACAGCTAGAACGCGACGCTTGCGTTCTCAATCCGCATTGATATCTTCAAGAAGTAACAGCATTGATATCATTTTGCTACATGCATTCCTTCTCTGGTCTCATCAAGATGTGTGTCGTATCTTCTCTCGTTTCAAAGGATATGATCTTCACCAAGCCTGAGCGGAGGGAGAACTCCGCCATCGTCGACCTCACTTGAACGTAAGCACTACAGCCTTCGGCAGCGGCCAATCTAGCTTCGCATCAGCAATGCACAAAACATCTCGAAAGAGTGTCGACTTACCAAATACTGGCCTCTCCCTAGTCCTCTTCATAAGCCTCACCTCATCACTGACACGAACCTCCTTCCCCTTATCCGCCAGGCTTCTATACGAGTACTTACCAAATATTTGCCCATATTTCCACCCCTTGCCAACCCTTCTATCCTTCGCCATTCTTACATACCAACTCGAGGTCTTCTTCTGCCTTTTTTCCAGTGCGTGGTTAACAGTGATGGCCTAGAATCTTCAGCACGTGCCTCTGAATTTCATCCTGATGCCACCGGGGCACATCATTGCGGCTATTAATCCTCGTCATACGCCGCTGGAGCACCGGATACGATGATGTTGAGGCGGGTCTTGGTGATGTCCATTGATACGCCATCGGCGGGACGGGAGCTGACTTCGTCGTTTGACTCCTTGGTGACGACGAGGTATTGACCGATGTGGAAGGTGATGCGCTCTGTCGGGACCTTGAAAACTGAGGGCAAAAGACGGCGACCTGGGGCCGTTAGAGGGGATCGCTTCGCGTACGCCATGTCGCCATTGGTTGCTCCGGAGCCTAAGACAACACGCAAGTGCTGGACGATGTAGACAAGACGCGTCTCGAAACCAAGGTACTTAGTCACCCACGCAGAGATGGTGTCACCCATCTCGTATGTGTCCGTGGCGCTGTCGTGAAGATCTAAACTGAGCTTCTTCAAGCCTTTCACGTCCGGACGCAGAGGAGTTTAAATCTGGCCATCGGATCCAGTCCAGGACAGCTAGTTTGGGTTTGGGTGCTCATCTCTGACTTTGGTCACAGCCAGCATCTTGCCATCCGGTCTATCTTCGACAATCTGCTTGAACAGAACTATCTGTAGGTGAAAGCCGCTGTATATAGTCTTGTACTGCTTGAAGTCTTTGGTATCTGGATCACGGTGCACTTTCTGCAGGCAGAACGTCCGGTCATCTTCGAATCCTTGGGAGACTATCTTGCCGACATCTAATGTGCAGCCACCGAAGCCTTTGGGATAGCAGAAGGAGATAATCAAGGCAACCTCTCGCAGTCTTGAAATTGTCGGGTGATGTCATTAGATATCAAATGCTATGCGTGGCAAAACGAAAGGCAAGAGCGGCACACGCGGCAAGCTGCATGCAGGAATATCCTATCTCCGTCGATTTAAAGATTTCCGAAGCCAGTCTCTACCGTCCTTTTCTTCGATTATGTCGTCGTCATCGCTGTCGGGTACATGGGAGGGTCCTGACTTCCTCTTTTTCCCTCGCGGACTAGACGACAGCTGTGTCAAATCAACAGGTCGATTTCTGGCTTCCGGCGTTCGCTCCACCACGTTCCTTGAGGCTAGCAGCGCCAATTTGTCAACTTCGTCGTCACTAGACAATTCGGTATTCTCAAATGCTTCCGGTAGAGCTTCTGTTGCATCGTCAGCTGCTGTTTGAGCCTTCAAATCTCGTTCTGCGCTGCCTTCGGGCGTGGAAGGCTTGTTGTCCAAGACTTTCGCCACAAGAAGACTAGCGTCAAGTCCGCTCATGAGCGCATCGTCGGATATTGAATTCGCCCGACTTTTGTACATCGAGATCCATGGAGTACGGGAGCGGCTCCGTGCTGGTGATGGTTCCGAGCAAATATCCATTGGAATAGATTCGTCTTCACTCTCGATCTCAGAAAGAATCGTGTGTGGATCCTGGGTCGGCTTATCTGCTGATGGACGTGGGTCTTTCGTCTCAGTACCAGCACCCACACCGTCGATTGCCAATGTCTCCTGAAATTCTGACGTGGTGCCAATTGCTGTTGCGTGTACGCTGCTCATGCGTGCGATAGCTCCCTCTTCTTCTGTAGCGGTTGTGTCGGCCGCGGAAGTCGCATCAAATTCATCAGGATTCAGCAGCTTCCTCTGCTTGCCAAGCGCCTTTAATCGATTACGAATCCTGTTTACCTCATTGGTATACTCTGGTGGATCTTGCCACATGCCCGGTTGATTCAGCCCCCAGAGTTCTAGGTTGTTATTGTCTGCCGTCATGCCAGCAGCCCTCATATCGTTGCGGAAATCTTGGAAAGCCGCCCATATCTGCTGGAGCTTCTCAAGCTCACTCTCCTCGTGCGAAATAGCATCATGGAGAATTGAGCTGACGTCGTGGCAGCGTTGGTCTCCATCAATGTCTGAGCCCGCTGTTTTGTTCGGGGTGTGTGCCCGCTCCTTGTGAGGGCCATTCTTACGGGATGTTTCCGCCTCAACGACATCAATAAGCGTATCGACCTGATTGGAGAGGTTATTCATCAGAGATTGAGAAGCTTCGTAAGTGACTTGAGGCGAAGGACGCATCCCGAGTTGAAGTGTGGGTACATCTTCGCCCGGTGTTTCTTCCAGAGGTAGCTTGTCAAATCTAGTTTGACCCTGTTCCTGTGCAGTCTCCCCATCCGGTATAGCTCCCCTGTACTTGATCGGCCCGCTCCTGATGATGTCCTTCAAGGTCTCAGGCTGTATCCTCAATCTCACGATTCGTGTTAGCTCATTGTCGCTTTCCTCCTGTCGAGCAAGTTCTGTGTTTGCCTCTTCGGCCTCATACACGGGCTCTGTGAGCTTGTGAACGGGGATTTCGATATTGGTGTCATCGTTATGGTTGTCTTCACTTTCGTCGCTGCCGCCGTTGTCGTTATTGTAAAAGTCTACTTCCTGTAGCTCTTTGCATGCAGCGCACAGTCGCTTGCCGAACGCCTCGCCTATCGTCACCCGGGGGTCTCCAATCAGACCTTCGTTCTCGGCCAGGAAGAAGTAGTATGATATCACACTCCGAATCTTCGCTGCGCGCGCAGAAATGCCTGGCCTCGTCCCATTCGACTTCAGCTTCAGATTGTTGAGATACTCGAAAGGCTCAAACAAAGTGATGTCTTGGAGCTCATCGATCGTCCAAGACACCTCTTCGCCTGCGGTATCATGGCTCAGAAACCTCATGGCAGCGTTCCTAGGTCCGTCATGAGTAAGATAGACATAAACCTCGGCAGGTTCGCCATCTTCGTAGCTGTGAGTGCCAACTAGCATCCGGAAAGGGAAGTAGGGTTCACCAAGACTGTGCGGCGAAATGGTCATAGGTCTGGACGGTAGATTGTCGAGATTCTGGAACTTAGCATCGCCAAGTTGTTCCTTCAACTTTGAAAGAGAGGTGTTTGGCTTGACAACGATGCGGCTTCCACTGGGCCGTACTACGCCGCCAGTGTATTCGTCTCTACTCGTAGCGCTGACTGTGCGCAGCTCCTCCGCAGCAAATTCATCGGTTCGAACCTCATCAGTCTCTTTCTCAGCCTCTTTCTGGGTATGTTGCTTGCTTGCTTCGTTGGATGCTGGGCGCCTGATTGCAGCAATCTTCTGCTCATGCCGCCATTGATGGTACGCGTCGCGCGAGTCGATGTACCGGAGCGCCTGACTCAGGCTGTCACCAAATTGTGCCCACTGCAAAGCGCAGGTCTCAACGCCCGTCACCAATGCTTGGTAGAGGATGACTGCACAAAGCATATCCCGCACACCTGTTGCTTCATCGAAAGGGTCGTGTTGTAGGAAGCAGAACGGTGGCTGCAGACCTGCGGCTTTGCGTAGGAGCGAGGAAGCTGACCGGGGATACTGGAAAGTTCGTGTTCCATCTTCTGAAAGTTCCTGGCAGTAGAAGACGACGGGCGGATTGAGATCCTTTCTTTCAGCCGTGACGATGCGTGCCCATGCTTCACACGTTGAGCTACCTGTATTTGCTCGGGTTCCAAGGCATAGCATGATGGTGTCGTGGCCGGACTTTCGCGTGTGTTGGAAGGTGAACGATTCAGGTGCTGGGAACGAGTCTAGCGCGTCCAGTAATCCTTGATTCTGGACATCCCGCCGTAATCTGTCGAGGGAGGCTTCTTGTCGGTCCCTGCGTGACAACCGAGGGCCACGTTGGTTGGACATGGGAGTTGGTGGTGTTGTTGTGGTGTTCAGAGGTTTTGGTTTTGGCTTGCTGCACATCAACCAAAAGAGAAGGCGCGACAAACAAACGACGAAGCGAGCGTTTACTCCGCAGGAACCCATTCCTCTCGCTCGACCTTTGGAGGATACCTCGATTGGGCCAAATATTCATATATTGGGATCTCATTCAGAAGCGCACCGAAACTGCAAACTTGGCTTGCCAGAATTACACTCACCTTGGTGAAGGTATCGTCACGTGCACACGCGCTCGTTACGTGTCGAAAAAGTGAGGTTAAGTCTTGATTTGGACTACTCAGGCCTTCTATCGCCTTGTTAGAGGTATTTGTGACATGATTATGGATTCGCGATGTACAACATAGACAGCTATTCCTCGCTCGAATCGTCGAAACGCATTCGCTTCGCTCCTCCATGCGCAAGATCTTGCCCCAGCTGCAAGAATGCAAGGTCTCTGGCAGACAATGATGTACGCAGACGCTTGCGCTCAGCCTTTGACTGGCGCAGGGTGGTCTTGAGCATCTCGGTCTCCTCTTCAAGTTCCTCCAGTTCTATTCTAAGAGCAGTTTGCCTCTCCGTATTCTTTGTCAACCTCTTTTCCCTGGCTTCGTTCTCGTTCAGATTCTAACAGTATGATGTAATGAATACCTCCGGGCTGACTGTTATGTTTTTATCTATGAGTGAGGGAGTTGGTCCTCGCGAGGACAAAGTAGCTTTCGCAGTGGTGCCTCTAGAGCCTGTCTGTGGCAGCAAACTGACCTCTGCAGCTTTCCCGAAGAGCAGCTCCGCAAGTATTGGCTTCGTGTCTTCAACGCCCTGGTGCTGGAGGTTAGCCTGAGCCGTTACTCTGACAGATTTGCTTTTGGCGACAGCATTGATCTGTTGTTTATCGTTCCTGGGTAACGCGCTGGCTGGGTGGAAGCCTTTGATTGCCTTGTGGCTGCCCGTATACATCTCACCTGGCTGTTGGGTCAGCTATGGAATGCTTCGGTGTACAGTGAACCTACCTTGGCTTGTGGTAAAGTTGACTTTGGCGACTTTAACGGCGCTATGCTGTTTGGAATCTGAGTTCTGACAACCGTGACAGCCTCCGTGCCCGTGGATTGCAGCACATTTTTCTCCGCGTTCGCCTTCGCAACCTTGCAGGCCGACTTCAGCTCAGAGATGAAGATGTCGCTAACAGGCCACGGGGACGTCAGCTGAAGCTTCTGCAGGATGAAGTAGTACCTCAGTACTGCGCTGAGGTGCGCTCGATCAAATCGGCCGTGCTGCGCCTCGAGGCAAGCAAACGCCGCAGTTGGTGATGCTTGCTCTATCGCCTCTTCCAGCGTAATCGGTTCTTCGAGCTCTCCTAGCTGGGAAAAGATCTTCAATCGGCACTCTAGAGGTCTGCTACTGCCGGGTTTTTTGTGAAGTAAAGCCCAAACTCCCTTATGGTTCGATTGCTCTTGCTTAATTTTGCCGAACAGGATACGTGTTGATAGAGGGTGGCCTCCAGTTTCAGCTTTGTTGTCGAAGGGCGCTGTTCGAACTTTCTCATCAGGCAAGTACGACAACAGTCCGACGTCGTCGCCCATGTGCGACCTTAGTTCCTTGATTGTGGCGTCCGCTTGGCTCAGTGACTGCATGGGCGCGACTGGCATTGAAGGTCGCGACGAACGTGACTGTGGTGACGGCAATGCAGCCATTTTGGGTGAGGCTGGAAGTAGTCAGTGGTGTGAAGAGTGACGGAGTGCTTTGGGCTGTGATGAATGTTTTCGAGTGCGCCGCGCTAGTGCGGGCCGGTGCGCGATCAGAGGAAAGCGCGAATCGGTGAAGTGAAGGAAGTGACGTTGACACCCAATGACCAGTTCGTGCATTGCAGGAACAAATTGCATGATTTTTACATAGCTGATAACTCAAGTCGCTCGCCGGTATCACAGTGTTCAAGATACGGAGGTTACATGATGTCAACGATGCGCATCAATTAAACGCCCCAAGACAGATGAAGTGAGCACATGCTGCTCGTGGCATCCCATCGCAGGTCCTACTCTCTGTGCTCCTCAGCGCTTGCATGTTGGGTCTTCCTGCGCTTCTGCGCTCACTCCACGTCTGCGCATTTGACGAAGTATTCCAGAAGCTCCTCACGCGATAGAATATCCCTCCTAGCCTTGAAGTCTTGCGCTGCTACATTTTTGCGTTGAAGGGCAGTCTCGCACTGCTTGTTGATAGCATCCATGTGCACGTCATATTCGGTAACTGGTGCACGGTATTCGCTTTTCTCCTTACATTCCTCGGCCTTGTGCTTCTTGTTCAAATCCTCCATCATAGCCTTGATCTCTGCTTCGTGACGCTCCCTCATGTCCACGTCAATACTGTGCTTCTTGTCCTCCCGATATCTGTAATACTTCTCCTTGGTGTCCACTGCAGCGGCATCAATGCGATTAAGTTCGTCCTCAATGTTTGTTGCGGGGTCAATCGGTCCGTACAAGGTCTGACTATGTTGCAATAAATGCAATAAGTGAAGGTGTAACCGCGCAGGGCAGTAAGTCAGGGGTAACCGCGCGAAGCAGTAAAATCAGTATATTCTGTTGTGTTGTTGTTCAGTGTTCTGTCCCTCTCGACCCCCAGCGGGGTCTGTTTACATGACGTATGTATCCCGTGCGGTCAAGAGCAGGAGGTGCTTGTTGGAAAGAGCAAGAGCACCAACACACGTGGCACACATGACCTCCATACTCCATAAACCGTCACAGACTATGCCGGTAGCAGACTACCCTAGTCTAGTATGTTACAGGTCAGGTATATAGTCGCCTTCTCCGGGCTGGATAGCAACTCAGCGTAGTATTCCATCAACTCGATAGTCCCACGTTGTCGTTCAACGTAGCTATCAGTTACTACAGCGGCCTACGCCGCCACATATTCGATTTGAGTTCCATGTGAGACTCGTCGTCTATCGACAGTTCATCGTTGGATGAGGGTTGATCAACATCGACTAAGTCGACTTCCTCCATGGTGACATCTTCGCCGCCAAATTGCGATTCTTCCGTGGCAATCTTATGACCCTCATCGCGATCAACGGTCTGGTGTTGTTGACCAGAAGGCTTTGAAGCGGTGGTTATTTGTCAGAGTTCAGGGAAAAACTGTACGCAAAGGAAGAAGTTGAAGATTGTACTGAGGTTGTATTGAGTGAAGCTACGAACAGTATATATAGGTGAGTAGCTGTAAACAACGCTAGTGTGACGTGGCAGTCACTCTCATGGAGGTGAGGTACGACAGGCAGGAGCACCCCAAACCGTGACATTATTCCATAGAAGGGTTTTCGGCCATGGCAACGAACACGCAGTTGTCAGGCTGTCGTGTTGAGTGCGGCTGAGCGTCGTTGTTCTCGTGCATTACAGATGGAAGTCCTGAAACTCTAGCACCTGAGCCAGCGTTTTCCCCTTGTGAGGGCTGCGTCCCGCTCCTTGCGTTTGCCGTTTGCAGCTCGGAGTCCTGTGATCTGGGTATGTTTGAACGGAAAGCTGAATTGTTCGATGTCGCGCGGTTTGTATTCAAAGACAGAGAGGAAAGATATCCGCGCAATGCCAGACCCAGATCGTTGAAGTTAGGTACCGTAAAGTTGTGGCGGCCTGTGACCTTGTTGAACGTGGCGATACGCAGTACATGCAGCCGAATGAGAGGAAGCGACTGAGGGTGACAAGGGTCGCCTAAGCCTTCTCGATCCGTCAAGTGTTGTGGCCATCGAAGCGCTCTATCATACCTGACTTGCATAGTAACGTCTTGTTCGGTCGAAACAAGTGTGCCAACGGAACATGCCTAGACAGATTCACTAAACTTCTTTGTCGTTCGAGAATGCCTCTCAGACATGGTGAATCCTACACCTGAGGCTAGTGGTGTCGTGTATCGTGTACTCTCTATGCTGAAAACCATACTTTGCCCAGATTTCAATGCCCCTGCCTAGGGTAATGAAGTCAAAAGACTGTGGAGTACATACTCTCGGTAACAAGCTTGCATTCGGTCATGCATCTGTAGGTCGAAGGCGTCCTCTGCCGCTGTAGCGGTGTACTTCGTCATCGAGAGCTCTCGTGAGTGGAAAGGATAGAATCCTGGGTGGCACACATTTGAGCTTTGTTGCTCGAAGACAGGGAAAAAGTTTGCTGCTGAGTGTTCGACGTTAAGGTGGTCACACGGATAAAGTTCCAACTGACGTGCAGAACCTTCAATGATTTGACTGGCTGCAGTGAGAGCAGCGGCTGAGGTTCAGATATGTGTTGCTTGCTGTCTAGACGTTGGTGACATCCACAAGTCATGCCCTATCACGACCGGTTTGTCATGCGCTTCTCGCGCACCCGCAATTTCAGCAAGAAAAGTACGCTGGTAATGACTCCCATTGTGCCCAAACCGATACCCAGATACATCGCTCCGCGGTACCCTCTAAGCTCATCTTCTTCGGTGAGTCCACCGTGGTTGATATGCGTCTCGACCGTGCCTGCAATACCAACTCCAATGCTGATGCTGTAGTTAACTACGGTATTAACCAAGCTTGCTGCCATGCCCTGATGTCGCTTTTCGACAGCATTACTCATGATGAGTGTACCAGCGGGGAAGCTCATGTCCATGCCCCACGGGATGATGAGTGTGACGACGAAGGATTGCGCCCAGTAGACCTGGTGAGGAGGCATCGTTGCAACGAGGATGCTACCGACCGTGAATGCGCACATAGAGATGAGCATCACCCAGCCGGGGCCAATGCGCGAGATGACGTGGCCGGTGGTAATCGCGGCGATAAAGCCAGAGATGGTGACTGGGCATAGCTGGGCCATCGTGAGAAGTGGCGAGGTTCCTCGCAGCTGCTGGAGGATTTGGATAAAGTAGTAAATGAAGATGCCTGATCATCATCAGTAGGTACACTTAACTTACAGCATTTGGAAACGTACCGAAGGCTGCCCAGCCACACATCTCGCAGATCATCACAAACGTTACGTCTGTGCTCAGAGCATCGAATGGGATCAGCGGGTGTTTCGACACCTTGAGCTCAACCCAGAAGAACACAGGGAAAAGCAAGATTCCCACGATGAGTAGAACGTAGATGTAAGGCTGCTCCCAGCCAAAGCCAGGCGCCTGGTTCCAGGCAAAGTTGAACAAGATCATGGCCGTGATTCCTACAGTCGCACCGAGCAAGTCGAGCTCGCCTATCCTCTGTGCGAAAGTGAGACCTTGATCTTCTTCCTTGAGCGGAACGGCTGGCAAGATGAAGTATGAAAGGCCACCAAGACAGGCTAGAGCAATGCCAAATGTCCAGAACGTCCAAGGCCACCAGAGAAGCGACCAGAGCCCAGCAAACGTACCACCCACAACAGCGCCACCTAGAAGCAGTCAACAAATCGCATCATCAAAGCTTTCAGTCGATACATACTTGGTGCGCAAGCGCCAAAGAGGGAGAACACCATATCTTTCCTCCTCCCTTCGTCATAAGTTGCGCCAAGGAGGCCCAGCGCATTTGGCAATAAGATAGCTGGCCCAATGCCGCTTAGGACTCTTGCGAAGATAAAGAGAACCTGTCCGCCGTTTCCAGGCGCGTACACGCTGCACCCAGCCACAACGTTCCATATCGCAAACCAACCAAACCCTACAATGACCATGGTCTTGTATCCGAATAGGTCACCGCAGCGGCCTGACAGGAGAATGAAAGTGCCAACTGTCAGCGAGTAGCCGGCAATGAGCCATGACAGAACGCCAGGGTCGGTGATGCCGAGGTCGTCGCCGATAATGTGCAGGATGTTCAGCGTGTTCACCAGTCCGGCCTGCGTCACGAATTGTGCTGAACACAGCAACGCAACGAATAGAAACTCGCGCAACGGTGACATCGTCTGCGCAATAGACTTGGTTCGTGCCAGCTCAAGATCGCCTTCATTTTTAGGAGGTCGTGTAGACGTGTGCGTAGGGTGGCGAGACAGTCCTGAGGTCGATGAACTGAATGACGATGGCGATTGTGACATCTCCTCCTTCGGCTCCAAAGAGCCATTTTTATCATTCATGGCGGTTGTGTGGTTGTAACCCTGTCTTGCGCAGCGTCAAGGAGTTCCTTCTCTTGCAGATTTGACACTTCAGTCGTGTCTCAAGGGACTGCCACCAACGGTCGTTGAATTTTGCTTGCAGTGCTATGGCCATATTATTCGTTGTGGAGGAGATGGGGCTTTGTCAACGATTATCAGAGAATTGTATTTCCGAATCATCGTTACGTGAGCGTGGAATGGCGACATGAACCAACCTGCGGCTTCGAGTTCGGCATCCACATGTGGGGCTTTCCTTCGTCCCATTTGTCCCACACACGTTGGGATCGGATTTACGGATTTGGCTATCGGAATAAGGCGGCGCCAAGGTGTCCCACATCAGATAAGCAGCGGTTCCAGATCGTCCGAGATATCTGATGCTGGATGTTGGTCGCAAAGTTCGTGACGTCGTGTTTGTTACTGTGTGTGTTTGCAGGCACGTCAACACGTGTTGTCGTGTGGGTTACGTCATTTCTTGGCGTTGCCTTCCATTTGTCTCACTCGGTGAACACGCGAAGTCCCAAGCGCCATTGCGTCGACCCACCTCGACCAGACTCTCGTAACCGTACAACCATCTCGAGCCAACTTCAGGAAGCTCTTGTCGATGACTTCTCAGGCGCAGGGCTGATCTAGACCATCGTCATGCCTCTGGACCAGCTTCCGGAAGAGCTACTGCTTCAAGTCGCACTCTATCTACCTGACTCAACAACGCCCAGGCATCTCAAAAACCTATGTCTTACATCCAGAAAGCTGCGACCCATAGCCCAGGAAGCTCTTCACACGACAGCAAAGCTTGCCATTTCTTGTGGTTGTCATCCCAAAGTGAATGCAGTAGTCAAGCTACTCCGTACACTGTTGGATCGACCTGACCTCGCCACCAAAGTAAAGACACTGCGCTTTCGAGCAGTGCGCAAACGTGTTGATAATCTGTATGCGGAACACGGTTTCGAAATCCTGGGGTTTCGCAATCGATGTATTCTGCAAGTGGAAGAGCTAGGCTACCAATCAACACACCCTTGGTGGCGGTCAATCAACAACTCCGTTGAGTCGGCCTTTGGAGGTCTGTTACTGGCATTACTCCCTAATCTGACCGACCTCGACTTCTGGATCAAGGATCACCATCGTGGCCCGCCGTCGAGTGAGTGCATCTCTGGCTTGTGGGGCGGTACAGCTCCACCGGAAACGATCGTACACGGGTGGAAGAACATCAGTCACCTAGTCACCGGTGACACGTCGATGCTCAAGTGTGATATCGAATTTGAAAAACTCACAAGCTTGGATTTACGAACTGTCAGCATCGGTACCGTGCTTCGACTGAATGGTCCAGGCAGTCTACAAGGTGCTGAGAACGTCAAAGATCTCGCTTTGACCGTCTCTATACAGTTCGCAGATCGACCTCTTGTGGAGAAGGCAGAGATCGAATTCAGCGAACTTCTCGATGCTTTGGCTTGTCGCGCGCTAAGAAACCTCAAGATCCTCTTCATCAACGATGGCTACCACATTGGTGACGATCTGGCAACAGAGCTGAACACTGGTTATTTCCTTGAGCAACTAAGCAGTGTTCAGAAGACTCTGGAAACCTTGTCGATAACGCTCGAAACTACCGAGGAAGATGGAGAATTGGATTGGTTGGTTGACATGTGCCAATATCCCACCAAATCGTTGAAAGACTTCACAGTTCTGAAGTCGCTCATTATCCCACAGCCCTTCATTTTTAATCCTCAAATACCAGGCTGGAATACAGAAGAGTATTGCCAACCGAAGGACTTGCCACCAAACCTTGAGCAGCTGGAGCTGCTGTTTCCGCATGAGTCAGTGGAGGACTGGGTAGAAGGCTTCGTCATCGCAAAAGATAGTAGCAATTCGGATACCTGGCCGGCAGAGTCGCCTATCATCCAAGGACGACTTTCAAAATTCAAAAAACTGGTTCTCACCTGTCGCGACGATGTTGGCAATGGAATTGGTGCCAGCTACTTCACAGGAGATGTTAACGAAGTGTGGTGGAACCTCTCGACAGATCGTGGCATCGAGACCGAAGTGCACGATCAGCTCCGGGACACGAGGGAAAACTTGGCCGGCCTGTATGAAGACGACCACTTGGATAATGAAGACAGCGACCTTGACGACGAGGAAGTTGACGAAGATGCTTGGGAAGATGAAGACGACGGTATCAGTCGCCGGCGTGGCCCTCCAGAAGCTCCACAACACATCATCAGCCAGGGAATCAGAGATCAGACCAGCGTTCTAGCTGGTCTCAGAGCATCTCGGAATATCCCGAACGGAATGACTGTAGACGAGCTTGCTGTTACACTGGATTGGGATAAGCAACGGGTTTTGGATGCCGTGACAGTATTGCGCAATGACGGTAACCTCGTGGCTCCTTCTGGTTTTGGAGAAGGCTGCAGGCTGCAATTTCTCAAGAAAAGCAAAGATCTGGACAGGAGAGACATGATGGAAGAGATAATGGCTGAGGAAGAGACAGACCATGGCGACTGGGAAGACGGAGATGGCGGTAACAGTCGTCTGCGTGGCGAACCGGAGTTTCCAGTTCCTTACCCCAGTGCTGCGGGCATTCACAGAATAACAGTATTGAGGTACCTGAGAGGTCTCGTAAACATCTCCGAAGGACTCACCGAGGACGAGATCTTTGCCAGATTCAGTCACATGGACCAAAGTCTGCTGGTGGATGGTATATTCGATATGCTACATCGTGGTTTTATCGGGTCACAGGGCACACCAGGAGGCAGCCGGAGACTGTTCTTCGCCAAGGAAAGCAACGAGCTGCGCATGGACGACAGCCTAAACCAGATGGAGGCTGATGATGCATTGAACGAGGATGACTGGGAAGACGACGACTCTGACGAAGATATGCCAGAACTTGAAGCTTTCGATCCAGTTTCTGGGGCTAGTATGGGTCCCAGAATCGTTCCGCTGTCACATGTCGGACTTGTCACGCCAACCGCCGTGCTCAGATGCCTTCGAGATATTCCCGATCCCTCACGAGGTCTCACTTATGCGGAGATCGCATCCCGACTCGGCACTAACTATGGTGAAACCCTTTTCAGAGTACACACATTAGTTCGCGACGGCCACGTTCGTGAGAATGGTAACAGAGTATACCTCGTCAGCGAGAATTCCGAACTCCTGCCAGAGGGTATGGACTAGACGGGCGGATATGACATATCGGGTGATAATGCTTCGGTGGAACAGGTTCTTATACAATGGGAAAGAAAGACTAATTTTACGCTCACTAGATCTATGTACGCCAAACCCTTTCTACAAACGCCAGTTCACGATACCTTCTACAAATTCATTGCGGGAAGAAACAGCTACCTTAAAATCCTCCCCTGCACATCACTTCTTACCCTCTAAATTTCCATAAAACCACTCCACCAAATGCCCCACAGTAGGATGGTTCCACGTCAACGTCGGCGGCACCGTAACCCCCATCGCCTTCCGCAGCTGTTGTCTCAACGCAACGGTTATAACCGAATCAATACCTAGATCCGCAATCGCAGCTCGATCATCAATCTCCTTGACATCCAAATGAAGAATATGCGATAAACAGCCCTTGATCTCGGCGTTGAGGTGCGCCTTGAGCTTAGGGCCGGACTTCGGCTTCGTTGTTGTTGCCAATGCAGAGGTCGTAGGGTTGGTGGACGCGGCAGGAGCAGCACGCCGCTGCACAATGTCCGCAATAAGCTCGCACGGCAACGTCTCATCAGCATCTAGAATGCGGGTGCGCGTCACAACAGCATGATCAGTATCGATATCCGAGAGGTGCATCCACGCCTGGAACCCTTCCTTAACCGTGATATCAGTCACACCTTTGCTATGCAGCTCCAGATCTACAAGTGCAGTATCACTCGCCAGCCCCAGCGCACGCCAAGCAGTCCACTGGATAGCGATAGAATTGCAGCCTTGCGAACGGCGCTGTGTTGCTAGGCCGTCGAGGAAGGCGTTGGAGGCTGCGTAGGCGGATTGGCCGGGTGTGCCGATGATCTGGCCGATGGAGGAGAAGAAGACGAAGAAGTCGAGGGTGCCGGAAGGGAAGACGTTATGTAGGTTCAGTGCGCCCTGGACTTTGGGACCCATGACATCGACGTACGAGGTAGACGTGCTATCTTTGATATAGCCGTAGCCCGAGATACCGGCGGCGTGGACGACACCCAGGACAGGTGGGAGGGACAGCCGGTCGAGCGCGACGGATAGCTCGGTGGATGTGGATGAGGAGCCTATGTCGAGTGGTAGGGCGTAGATGGTTGCACCCAAGCTCTCGAGATTAGCGATCTTCTGGACGACTGCTGCCATAGAGCCTGAGGCAGATAGCCAGTCCTTGCGAGGTGGCAGACCGCTTCGGGATATGACTACGATTCTTCGAGCACCTTTCTGGACCAGAAACTTAAGCACTTCCAGACCGAGATCACCGAAGCCTCCTGTGACCAGGTACGTCCCATGTGGTTGTGGCAGTAAACTCTTCTTATGATCACTCCGTTGCTGATCCTTTGCGAAGGGTCGTAGACGCGCAACACGAGGAAGACCGTCTTGAACACGTACTACACTCTGCCCTTTCACATATCTTACTGGTAGAAGAGGGAATGCCGGTCCTTCATTGTCGATGAGTCCGCCCCACACGTCCGGATACTCAGACGCGGCAACTCGTGCGAAACCGTGGAGTGGGCATTGTGCAAGACCGGTGGGCGAGTGGCCTTTGTACGCGCTGTCGGTGATGACAAATAGCTTCGGCGCACTAGGAATGCCTGCAAGAATTGAGAGGATGCTGGCGGTCTCCCATGTGAAAGCATGCGCTTTGTTGGGGACGTCTTCGATATATTCGACTGCGCCGGGCAAGTAGATGACGACTGTGTCCTCCTCTTGTAAGATGCTCATAGCGTCAGACCCCTTGAGATCGTCAGAAGAAGGCACTGTAACCACTCTCTTGCTCATGATCTCCAAGGTGTTGACATAGTTGTCTAGAATCTGACTCTCCCTAGACACAACAACCACATTGCTCATGAGTAGTGGCGTCTCGGAGAACGTCGGTGGTACCCATGCCAACCTGTGGACTAGCGAATCTATGCCTTTACTCTTGTCACCCACCGCCTCGATATCAGAAAACCTCATGCCATTGATCTTAGTGAGCAGTGCGCCATCTTCGCTGAGAACGCTGATGTCGGCCTTCAAGTTCTCGGCTTCAGAAGTCTTCTCGATGAACAAGTAGCCAACCTTGGGTGGCGGCTCCTGAGAAAGAAAGAGGACCTGATCGATTTCGCTGACTATGCGCATGCGGACGCTTTTGAAGAAGATAGATGATCCGACGGAAGTTGCTGCATCGAGAAAGGGTGCCCAGCTTTGCATATCCCACGGCAAGGTCTGTGTGTTGGGGTCCATATCCATCTTAACAAGCATCTCCTTCCCGTTGCCGAAGTGCTCGAGCACAGCCCACGGGAATGCAATGCCAGACACGCCGATGCTCTGGAGGTAGCTCCATGCAAAGCCGTTCGAAAGCTTGGTACCTATTCTCGTCCTGATGGCTGAGATTGAAAGGGTTTGTTGATAAGGTGTCATGTCTGGTTTCGTGAAATGAGCTGCGCTGTGCTCGATCCACGCGTGCTTCACATCATCGTCCTTAGTAGTGCCTGACGTCTCGAGTCGGGACGCCAAACGGATCTCATCGCCCTCAACGACGACCTGAAGCTCGCGCTTGTCGGTTGTCATCAGCGTTGGCACGCGAAGCTCCAGATTGTCAAGGATGGTTGCGCCTGTGGCTCGCCGGAAGGTATTGCAGTAGACAGCAGCAGGAATGATCTCTGTGTCATCCAGTGGATGCGTCAAAGGGTATGGTTTCGTCGTGTCATCCAATGTTGTAGTCCACACCTTCGTCCTACTGCCAGCGATCTCGACAACACCACCAAGCACAGTATGTGTATCGACATCATGTTGCTGCCCTGCAGAACAAGAACCCATAAAGACAGTCTTCCAGTACGGCTTGTGTACCCAAGGTGTGGTGGGCACCTTGGTTGACCACGATCCTGCTCCTAGCAAAGCGCTGAAGTCGACTTGCGCACCAAGCGTATAGAGCTGAGAAATAGCCTTCAAGATGCTGCGCTCGGCGGAAGTATCCTTGGTCATGATGCCGAAATGCGCACTGTCTTCGATCGAGCGAGCGGACAGAGTCTCAGAGATTGAATGAGAAACGATGGGATGAGTGGATACTTCCATGAAGACACGGAAACCATCATCTACAGCGGCTTCAACTGCATCAACAAGCCAAACAGGATCTACCATGTTTTTCATCCAGTACTCAATGTCGCGCAGGGATGTGGTCCGGGGATTGGAAGCTGAAGTTGAATAAATCGGTATGACCGCGGGTCGAGGGTTGATGTCTTGACCCAAGCCCTCTTGCAAAGCGGACACGAGCTGCTCAAGCATCGGCGAGTGAAAGCCAATGTCTGTCTGGACTCTCCAAAGCTTGACACCCTCATTCTCAAGATGCTTCACGTACCACTCAACAGCTTGCGTAGTACCACTGACCACGCATGTCGATGGCGAAGACCTGATAGCAGCCACGATATCGCTCCTTCCAATAAGCTGCTGTGCAACCTTCTCAAACGGCAAAGTGGCCAAGGCCATTGCACCTTGACCTTGCACCTGCGCGTAAAGCTTCGCTCGTCTGGAGACGATGATTGCGCCTTCCTGCTCTGTCAGGCAGCCAGCAGCAACGGCAGCAGCGATCTCGCCCACAGAATGTCCAATGATGGCTTGTGGCGAGATACCTTGTGACCTAAGTAGCGCTGTGAGACCGATTTGAACAGCGTATGTAAGGACCTGAATTCTGGCTGAACCACCCAAATCGCTTGTTTGTAATGCTTCGATGACGGAGAAGTCTGCTTCTCTCTGAAAAATGTCGTCTAGCGACGTGAGAGCACAGTGGAAGACAGAATTATGCAAGAGCTCCTTGCCCATATCCTTCCACTGTGCACCATGGCCTGAGAAGACCCACACTGCTCCGGTCTCAGCTGCGATGTTGCGTACCCGATTGTTCGCAGTCCATTGGTCTGGTCTACCCTTTGCGAACTCGGTTAGACTTATAATAGCTTCTTCGTGATCGGACACCACGAACGAAGCTCGATAGTCATGTGTAGCACGGTGTAGGGATAGTGTTCGTGCAATATCGTACAGGTTTTCGGATGAGCCATCGGCAGATAGCCAATGTGCCAAAGAAGCTGCAATGGCGGGCAAGCGCTTCGCCTGTATAGCTGACAAAGCAAGCGTAGTGGCTGACTTCTGCTTCGATACAGTATCGTAGTCCAATCTGGGCGGTGCCTGCTCGAGGATAGCATGGCAGACCGAGCCTCCATAGCCGTAGCAACATATAGCTGCCCTCCGCACGTCGCGCTCAGGCCATACTTTTTGCTCTCTGACAACCTCCAAACCACTGTTTGCCCAATCAACCCTAGTGTTCAGCTTTTTCAGTAGCGCCTGCGGAGCGATGACACCCTTCTGCACACTAAGCACTGCTTTAACGAAGCCAATAGCGCCAGCTGCAGCTTCAAGATGTCCGACGTTAGGCTTGATGGATCCAACGTAGCAGGGTGAGCTAGACGAGCGACCTGTGCCATAAACTTGAGCAATGGCGCTGATCTCCGTAGGGTCTCCGAGGGATGTTGAGGTCGCATGTGCCTCGACGTAGTCGATAGTGTGCGGGTCGATATCGCCAGCCCGCAACAGCGCTTGTCGGGCAACCAGCTCTTGTGCCTTCGAGTTTGGCGCCATGATGCCATTTGTCTTGCCATCCTGAGCGGATGCGGAACTCTTCATGACGGCAAGGATGTTGTCATTGTCCTGGATCGCAGCGCTGAGACGCTTGAGGACCACGACAGCACCGCCCTCACCACGTGCATAGCCGCACGCAGCATCGTCGAAAGAACGGCACATACCTTCCGCGGTCAATGCTCCTGCCTTTTGCAGCATGTGCGTCAGACCTGGTGCGCAGATAACGTTTACCCCACCGCAGATAGCAACAGTGCTTTCCCCAGATACGATAGCTTGACGTGCGAGATGGATGGCGATAAGTGAGCTTGCGCATGCCGCATCGACTGCTGAGCTAGGACCTCGTAGGTCCAGATGGTACGAGATCCTGTTCGGAATGCCATGGTAGGCGGTACCGATGCCACTCCAAGCCTCGATGGTTGGAAGGTCTTCCATCAGCATGCGGGAATAGTCATCAGAATCGACTCCCATGTACACAGCTGTATCGCTTCCAGTGAGCTTCTTCGGGTCGATGCCAGCGTTCTCTAAAGCTTCCCATGCAAGTTCCAAGCTAAGGCGCTGGTGTGGATCCATGAGCTCAGCTTCCTTTGGCGAGATGCCAAAGAAGGCTGCGTCGAAGTCCTCAAGATTGTCCAGGAAGTATCCTTTGCGGATAATGTTGTCAAGAATCTTAGCGTTTCGTGGGTCTCGTTGCCGCCAGGGCTCCCATCGCTGCACAGGGACCTCGCCCGATGCGTCCTTCTTCTGCAGAAGGAAATCCCACAGCTTTTCGGGCGTGTTGTTACCGCCGGCAGTACGACATGATAAGCCGACAATGGCTACATCTTCTGTGTTTGACTGTGGAGCATCAGCTCATATTCATCAACGTAAAAGTATGGAAGCTACACGAAATGTACGTACTTGGCCAGAGTGCGGTCTGCGCAAATCGAGCACCTCGAAGTCAGATCTGCTGCTAGGTGTCGAAGTTCCGTTCGTAGAATTCATGGCTGAATGACTCCACATTTCGGACGATGAGGGTGTTGTGCAAAGATTGAATGGTTGTCCCGCGGAACAGTACGCTGGAGGACAGTCTGAAAGCGGTATATGGTCGCTATCTTCCAGTCGCCAGGTACACCATATATCGTTGCCGAGCATCATGGTCTAAACAGGGCGGACTTCTGTAGCCGTCGCGCACGTTGCCTATCCGTAGCGGTCTGAGAAGCGTGCTCAGGTTCGAGTCATTGTATCGAATGATGTGGCAGCTGGTGGCCGCCGGTAGAACACGATGGAATACTGTGCTGAGATGCTATCTAGCTAGGAGAAGACGACTATATACCTGACCTGTAACACACTAAACCAGGGTAGTCTGTTACGAGTATAGTCAGACCATGTACGGACCGATTGATACCGCAACAAATGATAAGAGAGGATACACTGAGGCATAGGAACCTTTGACGTCCAACAACGAGCGGTGCGACTTGTGATATCAAGGCAACACTTTGTGAAACTTTGGAATGTTTTATCTAGTGGCAAACATGGGTCTGGTGCATTCGACAGCTCTGATCAATGTGCCCCAGCGCCAAGGTCGTACAAAACCCACATGTTGACGCTCCAGAGAGAACAGAGTTTTGCTTTTCTCTGTATGCCGGGAGTCAAGAGTATTCGGACCGTATAATTCTGCGAATTCCTTACCGTACCTGTGGTCGCGCATTAGGCGTTGTGTCCCACATAGAAGCAAAACTCCCATACAGACAAGAGTGCGGACCGAGCCAGCTAAGCCTAAACCATTTTCCGGAAGATAGGTCAGAGGCCAAGCATCTCCTGCGCTCAATGGTTCTGTTCACCGCATGTGATGAACTACGCCCGATCCACTGCTAAGCAGCCTGCCTCAGAGTAGAGGCTTGGGTTGTGAGATGTAACGTTCGGAAACTCTCTGAGCCCAGATGGCGCTGATCTCCCACAACTCCATTTTTTTTACTATTGTTAGAGGCTTGTCAATCAACAGACTTGAGCACTCTTGAGGCTGGAGGAAAGCGATCACCGCCATTGACGTACGCGTAGTAGGGATTTGCGTGGTTGAAGCTGTTCACACAATTCCGGAGACAGGCGCAGGAATATTCACGGGAATGGGGACAGTGGACTTCTGCGGGGTAGTTCTTCTTAATGAAGTCCAATCGCCAGTTCTGGTCGATCATGATGGTATCGTATTGCGGCGTAGCTTCGTAGACGCAGCGGAGAGCCGCCTACTCTAACTCCTCCTTGTAAAGGGATGACTCCATGAAATTGGTTCGCCATGTGAAACAGGACGAAGCCATGCGGCGTCGGGGAGGATTTCCGCAACCGCGTGGCACGGTGAGTTACATGCGTGACGCTGTACGCGCTGTTAAATGTCAATTGACGCCACTAGGACGTTACTCAGATGCGACGTCTGGCCAGTGTATTCATCACTTTTGTCACAAAATTCGGTCGTTCGGGCGACCCAAGCCGCTATTGAATTTTGCAGTGTTCAGGCATCGAGTATCCAGGGACCTAGTTGGCCTCAAACGATGAGATCTGTACCGAAGATCAGGAACGCTTTCTGCAGCTGAGCGAACAAACCAATGAGACCGCTTGCAAATGCTCTGGACAATCTCTGGAGTATCGTCAAAGCTCGCGTATCGCTATGTGACCATGGCTCGTCACTATCGCGCAATTCCGAAATGTGAGTTATCGTCTGTAAATGCGCGAAATCAACGTGTCGAGGCCATGGTTTATCAGGGGTACGTCGCAAGCGACAGTCCGTGTTAAATGTTTTCTTTTGCGGCTACGCAGCCAATTATGCCGCTGTTGTGTAACTTTGAGGCTTGCGGACATCTGCAATCAAGAACACCATCGAAATCTTGCCAAAAGACAGTATCGCTTTCTTTTTTTTCTTTGTTTGCTGTAAAAACTCAACAATACACATAGAACAGGGCTTGAGCGGCCGGGATGCGCGATGACCCATTGGAGACAGATGCGCATATAGCGCGTCGATTGTAGTCTGCGGATGTTCTCGAATCACGTACATCTTTCCAATAGACGCACGTCCGGCGTCCGCAGATGATGGATACCAAAGATCTCGAAGACAGCTTGATTCGACTAATGTAGCAGCCGGTCGGGGCATCGTGGTCGAGTGTGAGCGGAGCATTGTCATTGTTGGTATCTCTGAAGTTCAAGGGGACCGTGAAGTCAACGAGATCGCTGACTAAAAACGCGCTAGAACGCGTGACGCGTGACTCGTCGCTTGCTTCCTTTCACACCTACTTTTCCGGCAGAGCAGTCGGCAGGTTCGTCCGGAGCGCCGGCAAGTCCGAATGCTAGCAAACATCGTCATCCATGTTTTTATACTCTCAACCCAATTCCGCTGGCGGTTTGTAACAGCCCCGGATTACATATGGGTTGTTTTCCGAAAGATCAGGTACGCGCCGTGACCTGAGGATGGGCCAGTCCCACGCGCAGTTCTGATCCTGCTACGTGTATATGGGCCTAGAAGCTATAATTCAGCGCCCTCATCAAGGTGAATCAATTTACACGGCGTGTGCACCCTTGGGCATGGAGGCAAAGCTCTTAATTCTGACATAGAACTGCTTCTCTTACTTGTTTACACATGTAGTCAAGTTCTTAAAGAATCTATCCATCTCCTGATGTGGAGGAAGATGATAGGCTCTCAGCTCTTAAGTCACGGGGCGTACCTGGTATTTCGGAAACGCCTATAAGCGCCAACGATATCTTCAGATGACCCACATCCACTAAAACGAAAACAAGAGAAACAGGTCCACAACCTTGACGATCATCATCAGTCCACGACAAGCCACAAAAGATCGAGGCTGTACCGGATCTCTGGTACCTTCCCAATGCAATTCAGCAACATGGGACCAGGGGCTGAAAGACCGTTCGCGGCATTTTCACATCGTGCGTCTCTATGCATAGAGAGAGACATATCATGAGACAAAGTAGCGGGACAGCCTGACACTCTGGCAGGAGGTCCAACTCGTGCTGGAGGCATTCGATGCTATCATTCACTGCACTTGCCGTGTGTGAATTGACGACGTTTGCACAAGCATCCTGGCATTGCGCAAGCAGGCTCGGCCACACCTTGGCATGTCAGTACAGCCTAACGGACCGAGCGGGTAATGAAATCATCAATCATCTGTATGCATCCTCAGTATATGAAAGACGTCGTAGGTACCAACATGAAGCTCATCGTCAGGCCGTTGGTTTCCTTCTTCTCTTTGCAGTCATCTTCAACAGCATAAAGCCATCATGCGCTCCATTCTCTTCAACCTGGCATTGTTCGCTAGGGCTTTGCTGACACGCCTTCACAAGCATGCATCTAATGGTACCTACGAGTAAGAGACTCGCCGCATCGATGAAATCTATCAAGCAGCATTAGCCGAAGGCAGCATTATCACTCTCTGGCATGGGGGCGACGAGAAGAATCAGTAGGACTTCTTGAAGCAGTCCTTCGAAGCACGCTTCCCCAACATCACACCCAATATCACTGTCGACCTATCCAAGTACCATGATAGTAATCTGGGCCTGCAGCTTGTTGCCAAGAATGTCTACGTTGATAGCATTATTTTGCAGACACGGCACTACTACCCAGTTGGAAGAAGGAAGGTGCCTTATTTAACTATGCACCGGCGAACTTCGGTCAGATCTACCCTGTATTCAAAGGTGCAGATGCTGCGTACGCCGGTCTCTTCGTCTTTGCATGGTCTATCCAATCGAACACGAACAACGACGATGATGCGGTCCTAAGGCAGTTCGATTTTCTGCAAGCCACTTACACTACTCTTGCCCCTTTAAGCACGCGAGCTAATAAGCCTTCACAGCCTGAAATACCCCAACTTCGGCTACAGATGATTCGACGCCCTCCTCGCCAACAACCCGCGTTGGGTCCGCGGCACAGCAACACCTGGCACTCTCTTCAACGCCGCCAACAGTAGCAGCGTAGCAACCTTCACATCCGGGCACTCTTTCCAATCGACACCAAGCTACAACTACCCAACCGAGGGCACCTTCGTGTCCTGGGCCCAAATTGGCGCTATCTTGAAAGACACACCGCACCCTGAGGGCGCTAAGTTGCTGCACATCTACCTGCTCAGTGACGAGTATCAGAAGAATGTGGAATATAGTACGAGACAGGATGTTCTTGCGCCGCCGGGCGCGGAGAATATTCTTGTGCAGCCAAATACGAACGCGCCAGAGTTCGCGGCGTGTATGGCTGATCGGACGACTGTGGGGAGGCTGAGGTTCTTCTTTGAGGATAGGATTGGTACGGCGCAGGGACTGAGCCCGCTTGAGGATGACTTGTGACCTGAAGTGGAATAGTCGAAGTAGATGGACGTGATTAGGTATCTGAAACTCTCAATGTGTATACACGTCAGTGGATAAGTAATAGCATCATCGAATGGTCTGTAACTACAGTTGTGACTTTCTATTCTACATCCATCATGACTCACCTGTGACTAATCCCCTTTACTTCTTGCTTACAGCATAGCGAGCAAAGCAGCAACCAGCACCGAAAAGACCACAGTACCAGCCATGTTCCTGCCCGCCGCGCCCGTCGACTCAGGCGGTGCACCACTTCCACTCTGCGTAGGACTCACCGTACCATTGTCCGTCCCAGTCCCGTTACCCACCAGCTCCGGGAACAAATAACTCGTATTAGCATCGACCACGATCCAATTCTTAATCAACGCCGTCTCATTCATCACCATCTCCCATTGCTCCTCGGTGCACTGCTCCCGATCCAGCACATAGCACTGGCTCCCCGGCAGCGTAACCGGCTCGTTGGTGATGTTGTACACATTCACCGCGCCCTCAGATGAATAGTCTGGGTGATCGATCGTCGAGATGTTGCCCGTGGCGATGTCAAGGTTGAATAGAGCGCGCTGGAAGATGCGGAACGCGGTTTCGGGCTGGTAGGCGGGGACTTCGTGGCCGGCTTGGTAGACGCGTGTGAACGAGAGGTTACCGTGTTGACGCACCTGGCCGCCAATGTATGTGTCGTTGACAACAACGGGTGCGTAGCCGGCAACGGCGAAATCTGTGGCGTTTTCGTACGGGATGGCGAGGGAGAGCGCTTCGCCGCCGTACCAGTTGCAGGCGTAGTCGCGGTCGCCGTAGACTAAGGCTACTTTGACGCCCTCGTCGAGGAGGTAGGCGAGGTCTTCTTTCCAGCCTGGGCGTGGGTAATCGCCGATGCTGCGGAAGGCTCGTGATACGGCGGAGTTGGATTGCGTCCAGTTAAGGGGGATGCCTAGATCTTGCTGCACGTGAGGCTGGTTGAGCCAGCCTGCGTACCAAGGTGCAGGAAAGGAGGCTGCGCCAGGTGCGGAAATGTCGTAGTAGTTGACGTCGCTGTCAAAATACGGGTCACGAATTTCTGCTGTGCAGAACGTTTCAGCTTTTTGACAGACAGTGTTCACACTTTCGTTAAAGCCCTGATTGGTGGGATCGTAGGCAAGACTCAAGTTCCGACAGTGCTCGATTTGGTGCAAGCAGCCGTCAGTGCGATACAAAGCGTCAATCACTCCTTCGTAACGAGACTCGTTGTACACCTTGATGCCATACGTGTTGTTATAGGCCATCTGTGGGTAGCCAGCCCATTGGACGTAACGGTCAATACAGCCATTGATGATGAGAAGAGTATCGAGGTGGAGCAAGTGGGTTTGACCTTGTTCGTCCCATGTGCCATTGAGGATTCTCTCGTTTTGTTCTTGGAAGTAGGCTGCAAATGCAGGCCCATAGCGGCCACCGTAGGACTCGGTAGCAATCGAGATCCTGTCATTGTTGGGCTTGTGCTGCGGGAATTCTTGAAACCAGACTTGTGCAAAGTGCCAAAGAGCTCGTGCAGAGTTCTCGGTGCCGCGAGTAGTCAGGTTGGCATCTTGGCTGGCGTAGGTGCCCACGTAGAAGGAAGCATTCTGGGTTGGCACTCCGTTTGAGAAGTCGGCAACTTCTACGTCCCCGGTGTCAATGTTGGTAGTGATGTTAGTCAAGCTGTCGTAACTCATGCCAACTTGCACTGGCTGGTCGAGATATAGCATGTTGACTAGTGATGGCGTCAGTTTAGCCAAAAACTTTTTTTGGTAGAAGTACCTTCGTTATTCCATGACCAATCACTCAAATATGTTGAGTTAGAGTCCGAGTTGACATAGCAGGGACCATTCTCGCGCAGCAGCCCAAGCATACTGCTGGAACCAGGTCCACCATTCTGAGTTCACGTCAGACCACAAAACGTGATGCATGTTGACAATTACATACCATCCAGATTGACAGAGGTGCATTCGCAGGATCCTTTCGAGACTCAAAGAACCAGAAGAAGGTGTTAATTTCGTACGTCTGGTTCTGCACGCCTAGATCGGCGAGAGCACCGGCAGGCAGATGGACGTAGCCGGAGTAACTTCGAACGCCATCAGTCGTCTCGCAGAGGTCATTCTGAACCTAGTCAGTAGTCTTCTTTTTTGTGGATGTATGTGTGCAGATACCTCCTTATACGAGATGCGGATGCCATCCTCGATATGCGAATCTAGTACAGTGACGCCCTCAGGCGTAGGTGGGAATTGAGCATACGTCAATCCACCGAGCAAGCCATAAGCAGTAAGAAGTGACAGACGATTAACCAACATCTTCGTGAAGGCTGAACGAAATCACAACGGGCACTAAATAACAATGACAGAGATCGAGGAACATTATTTATACCTTAATTTATATTGCGTGGCTCGTACGGTGGACGCGAACACCGCATGCCCATCACTTGCGACCTTCTGAAGTGACTGGTCGCTACCATACTGAGCTTCCTCCTTGGGACGTAGCGTACATGTAGGCCTGCAACCAGAACCATGTTCCGAACGGTGATGACGTTCAAATACCTTCGACATGCGTAGCCAAGAAAGCCAAGCAGACGCTTGCAGTGGATATACTTTCCCGTCCAAGGCTTCCGTTATCAGAATCCATGGATGTTGTGCGATGTTGTCGCGAGTCATCGACACACGGATGGGACGAAGCACCAGCAGGGGCACCAGAAGATCAAAGAGAACAACATTTTAGCCATGATCTCGAGCGAGGGACCAGTTCTTGCCAGTTCGTGTACTTTGCGTCTCTGTGGAATTCGCTGTGAAGGGTCTACGGTGGTTCTCGGTTAAGAAGTGCCCGTGAGGGGTGGACACGAGCTTGTCAAGCAAAGGAAGTGGCGGCCTTAACCTGACTGGACCCTTTTGGGCGCGACCCACTTTAACCACGCTGCAGCGTTGCCGTTCGCGCCTGATCACCAACAACAACAACAAGATGCATCTTTTTCAAGGCCACAATTTCCCGACTCTACAGCGGCACCTCCGCGGTAGTCTCAGAGGCGAACATCATGTCCTCACTTGTCGATCTTCCAGCTGAACTGCCAAGCAAGATCGCATTCCACCTCTTCCATCCAGACCCAAGATCCCATGGCAGATTCGAGGATGACAGCTTCTGCAACTTGCGGCTCAGTTGCCGATGCATCGAAGTCAAGACAAGACACTCATTTGAGACAGCCGCGTTCTCGACAACGATTGTGAATTTGCATGCAAATCTCTGCGAAGGCTCCAAGATGTGTCCAGTCATTTACGGTTCGGCAAATTGACCAAAAAATTGGTCTTGTTCAAGGCACGCCATCCTGTATATGACGGAGTTGTTGTCCCTCTCAAAACTGGACGTGCCCAAGGAAAACAGGAGTATGCCGGCTATGGTGTCATTGAACTTCCGAAGTATGGTGTTGATGGCGTGTACCCAAACGAGGGGTTGACCCTCAGAAAGCGCGTGCGACTCGGCCTGCAGGATTGTCTCGCAGACATCACGGCTTTGACACCGAATTTCAAAGAGGTGGTGATCGAGTCCAATCTCCTGGCTTCCCTCTGGTTACAGTCGCCCTCTCGCTAAGAAGAACTGGACGAGCGGGCTCGACGCATCTACCGCTTGACACGCGAAAGCAATGCTCGCGAGCGTGAGCGCTATGAAGCAGAAGATCACAAGTCTGAGGAGTCTAAAGAGTCCGACCTTGAGATCGACGCCATGGATGGCGAGAACGAAGACTACGACAATGACGACTACAATGATCCTTCCCACCTTGAAACCTATGCCTACCCCGACTATCTTCTTTATTTGGTAGCGAGAGCTACGCACCGTCAACGACTTCGGCTCTCATCGCTAAGCTCGATCAATCCAAATGCGTTCTCATTGCGTGCTCGGACTTTCGTCGAACTCGCTCCGGCGTTACAAAGTGTACAGCATCTGAGGATTAGTGTCAACACAAGCAACGCTACGAAGTTGATGCGGATGAATGGCTCAGCATTATATCGCCATGAAATCGCCCAGTCTACGGCTGTATCTTTCGGCCAAGCACTTAGTACGCTGCGCAATCTGAGAAGTCTGAAGCTCACTTTTGATGATTACTACTGGGAAGATGATCGCAACTCCAACATTTCCAGGAGCCTTCATAGCTTCCATTACAGGAGTTCTAAACATCTCACCTCTGTCGATATCCGTCTTACATCTTTTCAAGGACAAAAATTGTACGGTTTCCTCCACAAACAGAGGTCAACACTCCAGCAGCCGGCCCTCCGCCGTATCACCTTGACCAGTGTCGAACACTGGCGACCAATCTTAACTTTGATGCTCGGGGAGATGTCACTTCTCACGAGAGCACGTTGTTCGGAGCTTACAGGCGGAGAAGGATTTGGTGATACCACGCAATCACTCAATCGCACTGAAGGCTGGAAAAAATGCTGCATCATCGACTGCTTCGGACGCAAGGGTATCATGATCGGACTGAAATAGCCTCTCGAAGCTTTCTCTATTGCCACACCCTGAAAGGTACCAAGAAAGAGCCCAGTAATTATCTCGTCCGCCATATACAAAGCGCAATCACAAGATCATGTGAGTCTATATTTACCCGAGTCGCGCCGAATTATGCGAAATATTGATTGCTACCATCCGCTCGAAGCCATCTTTCCAGCATCCCAGAAACCGATAGAGTCAATTCTAGAACATGGGCTGCTGCTGTGGCTAGAAAGCATGGTGCGGTAGTCGTAACGTGATTGGTTGTCACGGCTTCGCGCTGAAATCTCCGTCTCGTGCAGCTCGCTGGTAAATGCTAATTTCGACAGCTACAACCAATGCGATTCGCAAAGAGTCCGCCAATCAGGCGAAATGCTCCTCCAAATAATGCTGCCTTAATCTAATTGAACATCGAGGTCTTGGATCTTGCGTGAGAGTCGAACCGGGTCACAGTGACTGGATCATTCTTCAGCAGCCTTTTTTTGACAATCAGCGTCCGAACATATCGAACAATCAGAGCCTAGGGTCGTAGACGCTCAGCTTTGTCCTCTGCTGGTTGTTGTATACGCGCTACCTAGCCATTCCACTTCACAAACAGCATCAAGCTTCATCATATCGAATCTACACCTAGCATGCTCGATGAGCTCGGTTCCTCCCGCTCTTACGATGAGATAACTCTGTCGCTATCCCTGGTGTTGACAGATCGAGAGATCTCGATCTGTATCCTCGCACCTGGATTTCAAGAAAGAAGGAATCTTTGTTTTGATTTTGAAGGATAGGCATACTTGTCGCACTCATGATCTGTCATGTTTACGCTAGTCGGCCACAGATTCAGTATGGTCAATTCGACTCCATTGCCTTCCGGCTTGCACATGGCTTTCTTGAACAATGCATATCTGTCGTTCCTCGGATCAAGCTGACAAAGGGCGGAGTATTCCTCAGCAGTCCCTCTCGCTATTAGTCTGAGGTTCAAGAAAAGTTGTAAGATCTTGTAGCCCCTCTCAGTATTTATGTGTGTTGCCTCGAGAGCGTCTGCATGCCCAAGCCAAACGAGTACACGGCTGGCTTGCCAATAGATTGTAGTCATAGCCAATATTTGAGTCGCTATCTCTCGTTTGTACCTTAGATTCGATGCATAACGCATCAATCCATAAAATACTCTCGAAGTGATGAACCCGTAGGCATCTCAAAGCAGCGTACACATTCACTGTAACATCCACGAGTTGTTCAGAAATCCTGATTTGAACCGTAACCTTGGAGTCGCCCCATACGTAGGACAGTGCTTCATATTAATGTGGCTTTTCGCCCAAGTCGCACAAGGTGTAGGTGAAGAGCGAGCAACGTAACTATAGCTTTTCGGTCGAGGCCCGGTAGAAGTTAAAGCAGTCGGATTTGAAAGGCGCCAGGCTGCTGCGAAAGAGGTGTGTAGATGTGGAAGTCCGTGATGGACGACGTCTCAGCTTCAAAGCTCAGCCTTGCGAGTCAACAGTAAAGTGCGACACGATACAGTCTCAGGTGACTCGTGCATTTCTACCACCACACGTCAGCGGCGGTCAAAGAAAAAGCGTAAGAAAGGGCAGAAGATTGTCATTAGGGATGAGAAAGTGAGGGAGGTTGGAAATCAGGCTGGCTATGACATATGGAAGATAGGGCAAGCCTGGCGAGCTAAACCCGATTCACGCATGTGCATCATCAGTACACAGTCTACAGCAGCACTCCAATCCTCTCGAACACCATAGAATAGGCGCATAGGATGAGGATATGTAGTCTTTTCATTTCTGGAAGACCGTAGCGCCTTTCATTCAGACATAACACTGTAAGCCACCAGGCCAGCTCCTTGCACCGCCAACGCCACGCTCAACTCGGCTCAAACACACTTTTCGATCAACTCAAGTTTAGTGAGCGTGATCCGCACCACAACCACAGTCATCTCCAAAGGCGGCACGCTTAGCTTTAGCCTCCAGCTGCCAGTCCGCAAACTTGAACTCCCTCTTGCTCAGACCGTACTTTCCATCGTCGCCCTTGATCACATCCTTGCCGGCATTCTCAACGATGGCATCAAGCCACGCTGCCAAACGGAAACCTGCCTTGGCAATTTGCTTCGTCACAACCGGGATAGCAGTCTCATAGTAAGCACCGCTAATCTCTTGGTTGCGCACCGCATCAGGGCCGTGGGGCACAACGGTGCTGCAAACAAGGCTATTCGCATCGGACGCCCACACCATAGCGCTATCAACAGGCTTCTTGGCTTTGAGACCCTTGGACCAGGCCTTGCTCTCCTTCTTATAAGTACCGCGCTTGATCTCGTTGGTTAGGTTGGCAGCCCACTTCTCAGCAGTAGCAAGCGAAAAGTTGCCGATCAGTTTCTGAGGAATAGCGGTGTCCCACGCAGCGTGCAGATTCGTGCGGGCGCCGTTGAAGGTCACATTGATGAAGTTGCCGCCAACCTCGAGGTTCTCGACGTGCAGCGGCTGGTGGATGTCGCCGACGAAGTGGATCACCCACTTGAGCGCTTTTTGCTGCTCGGCGAGGCCGACGTCCTTGGTGACGGCGCGGGTCGAGTAGTTGGCGATGGCGCTGACAATGCATCCTTCTTCCGGGCAGTCGCGTTCGTAGTTAACGTTGCATTGCTTGGGCGGGCTGTCTAGGGCGTCGATGTAATGGAGGGGCGCGCTGAAGGCTCCTTCGGTAGTGTAGCGGTAGTTGTCAGCCTGACCTTCTTGTTAATACTTCTTCGTTTTTGATTCGAAATATTTGCGCACCCATGTAGCAACATTCGCCAGGTAAGAAGCCGAGGTATCATTCAAGATACGCTGAGCAAACTTCTTGGTATCCTGCGAGACAAGGTTTTGTGCAATGTATGCCACCGTAGTGTGGCCGAGCGAGCCCCATGCATAGGCTGAGGGCGCAGCAGCCATGCCGGCCAGGACTGTAGACTTGAGGTGGACCATGTTGACTAGAGAGCGATTGTGAGTCGATACTGGTTCAAAACTCTGGGCAGAAGTGAATATATACTGCCCTTCGGCAACTAGAGGAAGTCAATGCACGCCGTATCAACGATACCGGCCGTGTCCGTCCATTGCCACTCGCTTTCTTCCAAGATCTGGGGTATCACGGACATGAAATGAGCGATGATATGCAGGTCCGCGGGGATGCTAGCCACATTAGGCAGGAGCTTGGCGCATATGACGGATCTGGCCAATCTGTGGCAGGAACGTGTGTGCAGTGATTGGATGTGCCAAGCAGACTGATCGGAGTGGAAATATGGTGATAGTGCACGGGTTGTTGACTGTCTGTTGGTGAACATGTTAAGTGGTCGGGTGGTTCAGACTAAAAGACGTGCTAAAGGTGAAATCTTTCATTCGCGGGAAATAGGGTATCTTCAGACCGTAAGTAGTCGCCAAACTCCAAATGCACGCGTGTATGTATGTAGGTGTTTACTGTGCCGGGGCAGCATCTGGGATAGCCTCGTTAGGGTTTCGCTCATGGTCCGCCATGGCATCATCCTCGTGCGTCTCCTCTGTAGGTGCTGGGGCACCATCAAACAGGCGGATCCACCACGCTGGAGGGTCGAGGGGGCTGTGGCCGTTGTGAAGGGGAGGGAAAATGTCGTTGAAGTAATACCAGACTGTGCATGTTAGGCCTAGGCATCGAGACGGGAGGGAGGTAAGGGGACGTACTGTGGCCAACGACAATACCACACATCTCGTCCTTGGGCACAGTGCCGTGCATAACGACACTGAACCCTAATAATACCCAAGGCAGGTACGGCGCCTTGAAGACTAGCAGCCCCAGGAAGCTGAGCATGGTATCTGGGTTCTTTCGGCTCCAGATGTAGATGAGGGTGCTACTGAGCGCAGAACCCAGGAAGGCCATACTGAACATAGGCGCTATACATAGCAGCAGTGTCGACGCAAAGGTAAGGAGCCATGAGAAGTGCGCCGGCGAGCGTCCAGAGCTCTCTTCGAGGAGGCGCGAATATCGTTGGAGGAAGAAGATGTGGTAGAGGAGGTCGAGTGAGAGCGGACCGAAGTAGAAGAAGGTTGTTATGAGGCGCCAGTACTACACCAATGTCATTATATGTTGTAGGGTTGCTGAATAATGAGAGTGGCGGACATGTACGTACCTGGCTCCTGAAGAACACAGCTCTCACGCTGTAGAATAGCTGGAACGGCGAAATGATGTGACATTGCACCAGAACAGATGCACTCAGGGCTGCTGTCATCCACCACCGTGTGCAGACCGGCATCTCGTAGAACCATTGCTCCAATGGAAAACCACCCATCATGCCATCCCCGCCTCGCAGCACTTGTGCCATGTTGTGTGGTTGAAGGCGGTTGCTGGGGACTATGCAAGGAGCTTTCCCACGAAACACAAAAAGGCTGGAGATGGTAGAGAAGGTTTACAGGATCTAGAAGTGTGAAAAGAAACGTGGAAGCAATCTCACGCAACTACTTCAACGCGCATCGCCAACCGTGGTCTGGAGCTCCATAAGGCTACGTAACAACGCCAAGCCCAGGTAAGATCAGATAAGATTAGATGAACCCCATCGCACCTTCCACCGGATTTGTTTGGATGGCCCAAGCGCCTTCCTGCCACCATTTTCAGCCCCCTCGATTCGGGCACAATAGAAGAACGAGGCACGTCCGCCCGCGCGACGCCCGCACCTACACGCCCGCTTATATTGATACTTCGGTCGAATCGTCGCCGCGACATACCGCGACTACTGAGAAGGCGATTGCGCGTAGCTGCGACTGTTGCCGACACGACTCTCGACGCGCTCTGAACGCGCCGCGGCTCCACCACGCGTCCCACCCAGCGCAACACCTTCACCCTCCACTCTCCAAATAACCCCACACACGCGATCGCACACCCATCATGCCGCCCAAATCCCCCGCAGCAAAGTCGCCCGGCCGAAAGAACAAAGCGCGCCCGTCGCGCGGCGGCTCCTCACGCGTATCGACTGGTTCAAGGCGCGAGAGTGGGAAGAGACTGGGCGCACCGGGTCCCGCGCCGCAGCGCACGAAAAGATATAGGCCGGGTACGGTTGCGCTGAGGGAGATCAGAAAGTATCAGAGGACGACGGATTTGTTGCTTTTGAAGCTGCCGTTTCAACGATTGGTGAGTGCTCAATGACAGAGGGTTGCGCGCGAGAGGGGATTTGGAGAATAGAGTCCCAAAGGAGAAGAGATGAGAAAAGCATGGCAGGCACGGCTGACACAAGGATCTTTGGCTGACAGGTGAGCCGCAGGTCAGAGAAATTGCACAAGGCGTGTCTGGCGACGATGGGCCGAACAGGTGGCAGAGTCAAGCTTTGATTGCGCTTCAGGAAGCCACAGAAGCATTTCTAGTCAACCTCTTCCACGATGCGAACCTGTGCGCGATCCACGCCAAGCGCGTTACCATTCAGCAAAAGGATATCCAGCTTGCGAGACGACTAAGAGCGGCTTGGGGCGCGCCGGTTTGAGGTGATGGAAAGATACCCATGTTTCAATTCTAGTTGTCTGAGAGTGTTGGCGAGACAGTTGACGCCCAACTCTGATCTGGGTTTGAAAGATTGGAGGTTACTAGGCGGACGATTGGGACTGGCGTTTGTGGCGTGGCACCATTGTGCGTGTTGGGTAAGATTTGGAGTCTCATTTTGGGACCATTGTTTACCTATTGTAGTATCATTTCGAGCTCGATGAGCTTTGCGTTCAAGGAAAGACAATGCGACTCATCTCCGAAGCGACAAGTCTTGTTTATTTCGGGCAGTGTCGACTGAAATCGAGACATCCATACGTTGCGTGCGAGTGCTTGCTGATGGCGCACGTTGTTTGCACTGCTGTTGGGTCAGTCCCTAGTGCAAGCGATCATAATCACGGTACGTTCAGCTGGAATCGCAGCCACTCCTGAGTTGTTGCTTGGATCCAAGTGCTGCCAATGAGCTCACAAAGTCGGGCAGCATCAAGCACAAGGTTCGCCAACAGATCCTCTGTCTGTGAACCAAGGAACAGTCAGCAGTAGTGATCACCGACTTTCAATGAGCAATTGTGCCACTCTGCGTGCATTTAAACCAACGAAGGAATTACAAGTGATAAGTCATTGAGGGATTGGTCCAGTGCTGAAAACAAGTCTGATTGCGATGTTACTAAGCCGGGACTACTGACGGCGGTAGTTGTAAGGAATGTTGATATTGTGCGACCTGCGCTGGTCATCTTACATTACAGCAGCAATATGCTGTGAAGACTGTTTTCCCTCCCAAACGCCGTTGCCCAGGATATATATGCGCCCGAACGCTAAATGTCAGTAGAAACGCCCCTCCAGACCGAGCCTAGTTGAGCCAACTCTTCCCTCTCCGATCCCCGTTGTCCTCCCTCTCCCCATCCTCCACCGTGACCGTTGTAGTTTGCCAGATCCCTTCCGGACTCCATGCGTTTCCACTAACAGCCACCCCAATCTCCTCATCACTCCTCCTCCCCTTCAAACTCCTCTCACTCCTCGCATCCCCACTCCTCTCATCGATCGTTCCAATTCTCGTCCAGACCCCCTCCTTATCCTTGTTCGGCCCCATTGCATTCAGAGCGATACTACACCTTGCTGTAGCTGTCGTGGTTGGGATATGCCTGAGCGTGCTGGGTGCCATGGAGCGGCCACGGGAGGTGCTGTACGAAGAGACTTTCTCTCTGAAGAAAACGCGCAGGACGGGGATGGAGGCACCGATGATGGCGACGGCTGTTTCGACGGCGGTCCAGATTGTGACATCTCTGCCGTTGTAGGAGAAGTCGGCCTGGCGGAGTTGGATTATGTAGACACCCTTCACGATGGCGCAGACACCGGCTCTGAACATCATTAATATACAGTTCTTGAAATACGTAGAGACGATTGTGCACGTACAGGATACCCATGCTCATGGCAATACCGACACCGATCTTCTCGCGCGTTCGCATTTGGAGGCCCCATATCAACGTCCATGGGAGGAGAGCGAGGTAGAAGTCGGCTGCTGCGCACCACGCCGCGTTGAAGATGCCGTAGTTGACAGTGATGACGGCATCCCAGCAATGCCCTTCGATTGTCGAGTTCCATGCTTTTGCTGTGGGCGTGCACTGTATCCAGGTGATGAAGGCAGACGGGAGCATGAACAGGAAGAGTGTGACAACGCAGAACCATACGGACCATTTAATGGGACCAGTAGTGAGTCGTAGTAGTGTTAAACCGAAGGAGATCTTGGAGAATGTCGACGCAAAGCAAGAGACCGAGGCGCCGATAGATGTGTATAGGGCGATGGTGAGAACGTTGTTGGGGTCAATATCGACAGTTCGCTTTCCGAATCCAAGTAGTTGGCCCATCTGTGTTATTATGGCTTCGATGAGCAGAAGAATCTGGGGTACATCAGTACTTAGACACTGCAGAGATGGGTGGCTACTGACCCATGAAGCAATGAGGATGTGGTCATCCCACCAGAGGCCTTGCCGTCGACTCAGTTTCGCATATACTCGTAACCCCAAGAAACCTCCACACAAGAATGTCAACCACCATGTGATTCCCATGATAAGCGGTCCATTGTCAGGAACGCCCATGATTGCGATGAGCGGGCTTGCTCGACCCTGCAGCCTCAGCTTGTAGAATGGACAAGCATGCGTTGCACGGATCTATCAAAGATCAAATACAAAAAGCAAAGCCGTCCGGGGGGAGGATCACAGTGTGTGGGGAAGAAAGAGGAACATGATCCTCCCGATGAGACCACGCGCGGTGCGCAACATGGGTCTTAATATCTGGAGGCTCAGACATGCAACCATGCCAACGTTGCAATATACTCCGCGACAAAAGGAGCTCAAGGCGAGCAGTACCATCCTTGACATCTTGACACCCAACGTGGCGCGTTTGGCATTCCTGCTAGGCTCATCGTTATCGGCAGGTGGAGATGCTGTCCGGCACTTCCCCTTCCAATCCAAGTAGACAAGCCGGTTGGCCGCGCGGAAAGGCTTGCAGCAGATTCATTCTGGGGGCAACGGCACAGAATCCCATGAAGTGCAGCGGCACAATTGCGGTCATCTAACTGCCTCGAGCTAATGTGCAATGCAAAAACGGAGAAGGCAAGCTGCACAAGCGGGAATCGTCTGCCTCGGGATCCATTATCCCGGAAATGATGCAGATCGCAAGGCCCTGCCGAGTTTGGGCCAGTTGTCGCTTGCCGTGGTGCAGTTCCTGTGTGGAGGAACATCCCTGCAGATCGCCACACAGGCCATGCGGGTGTTGCGAATCGATTTCGGACCGACTTTGATCGAAGATCCTTGAGTCCAGATGCGTTGTACCTGAACACCTTCCCTGTTAGCAGATTGCCGCGACCCGTGTCTTGCTCAGAGCGAGAACTGGAGGTCATCAACGCCAACACGCTCTGCATGCGGCACGTCGTGTTGACAAAAGTTACCTGCTCACTAACCGACGGCAATTGTTGCATTGGCGTTGTTTCGAGCTGAGATGACACAGCCTTCGTGCGCACTAACAAACGACGGGGTCAAAATAAACTTTCCACTCACAGGCTCAGCCCTGCTGTCGGTCGAGAACCTCCGAAACTCAACCGGGAACCAAACATGATCGTGACAGTGAAGCTGATGTTCCAGGATTCGAGAAGGTTGCGCAGATTATGCGGATGGAAAGTGCAAGGCAATACCTCGATAGGATGCAGTCAGCCTAACAAGACAGTTCACTATGTGCTCACTCGGAGAATCAAACATTAAGCACAGCGGCCCGAGCGACGTCGCCGAACAGCTGGTTGCCATGTGGCGGATTGATTCGACCGAACGCTTGAGTCATGGACAGATCCGAAGGGTGAGATCGTGTATGCACGAAAGCCTGAGACTGCGCGCGCCTCTACTCACCTGCTCCTCAATTGCTGATATATTCCAGACGGAGTAGACCACGATTCAGCACACACAATCAACATTGAAATTTGCGGTGTTGAAGCCCAAGCAGGTTCGTTGGGTATATATAGGTGGACAATTGTGAATAGTCTATTCCTGCTATTCAATCCTCGACGGCGATCAAGTTCATGCGAAAGACTTGCCAAGTGCGATTCAGATGTCGTTCGCAACGGCGGGGCTTGTTCGCTCGTTCATTGATGACTCGAGCACCTAGTCGTGCTTATGAATACCCTGCTGCTGACAACACTCCGCAACACAGAATGCAGAGGCACGAAGTCTTGCAAGATAGGAGAGCGCATACGGCATCGGTTCACGGCCCGAAGGACTGAGCCACGGTCTTCGCGGTGCAATATCCGCGGCCATGCTGCTGGCTGGAGAAGAACCCATTGAATCTTGAAGACCTGTCAATGCCGCGCTGATTCATGCATTCAGTTCGCCCGAGAAACCCCTCAAGAGCTGGAGAACGACCGAGAAAGGGAGATGGTGCTGCGGATACAAGAGCATGGTCCAGTACATTATATGGATTGGTATATTGATGGTTGTATATGGTGCTGGAGCAAAACAGTGCAGGTTCGTGCCTGTAGTGCATCTACTTACCTCTGCGGTCAGAACACACATTCAAGGTGAGCCCGATGTTGACGCATCAGTTGCGCTTCGCTGACGGTGCTCTGCCTCCGTCGTCAAAGAAGCAAAGCTCCTACTTCATGGCTTTGCAAAAGACAAGTTACGCATGTGCCACCACTCAGGTACTCTTGAACTCTTTGATCTTCTCCTGAATTGCTTTCTTGACATCGAAGCCTTGGAGCGCGCTTCCTCGCCTTTTTCGATCCGAAATTTCACGCTTGACCTGGGCAACGATGGCGTCGAGCTCCGCTTCTGGGTCGTCCGCGATTCCCAGCGTGGGCGCCCTCCTGCTGCTGGTAGTGCTGGCCATCGAGTTTGTCCTGGTGAGGTTGTCTTTCTTGATCTCTTCCTTGGCGATCTGCTCAATGTTTGATACGTCCAGATCAGCGGCAGATGTCGGTGCTGACCGCACAGACTGACGTTGCTGCAACTGCTTGCGGAATGGCAAAGAGCGAGAGAAAAGGCCAAAGCAGCCAGCGACACCAATCAGGGTGTAGAAGTACACTCCTGCCCAGACCTTCAACGTATCCGAAAAGCCTAGCAGGATGAACGGAGCGACCGTGAAAGAGAATGCCAGCTGTGTAAGCAAGAATGTAAAGACGTCGTAATAGATTTTGGTCGGCAGCGATGTTTTGCCATCGGCGGCAAGGAAGGAAGGGCGGATCAAACGTCGACCATCTGATAATGTCAGCTTGAATGATTGCAATCGAAAAATCGGGTACTAACTCTTTGCGACAGCTTGAAGCAGAGCCGCCAGGACGAACGCCATGTAGTAACCTGGGTAGAAGCCGTGCCAGAAGGCGCTAGTTACGAACGTTGCGAGAGTAGCGCCGAAACCTGGCTTCTGTCCTTTGGGCGTGACACGAAGGTACATGTAGTTGCGCAGCCACAAGTTGGTGTTGATGTTCCATTCGCCCAAGAACGCACGTGTGTTCTGAGCGGTCTCGATGGCGATGGGTCGAATGTTGGTGAGGCGATCCCACTTCGCACGTCCGGTCTTGGGGTCGATGCCGTTGTAACCAATGCCGGACAAGATGCAGGCACCTTCGGAGAGACTCCAAACACCATAGTACTTCATACGAGTAGTGAGACCGAGCATGTACAGCTGCCAAACCCTTCGCAGAAATCCATATTGCATGTACTCATTGCTGAGGAAGAAAGAGGGATAGTACCAGCCAGAGAACTTGAGGAATGCAATGATCCAGAGCGTTCCGTAGATGCCTTTGATAGTAGCTGGAGTGCCACTGCGAGGAATCTTCCGTTTCTTCCTCGTGAGCGGTGCCTTCGATGGGTCCATTCCTGGTGGAAGTGTGAACATCGTAGTGGTGATATACTGGCTGTAGTCGCAGTAGTCGAATGCAGGACCTGCCATGAAACCAGGGAAGAACAGTACGTAGCCGGCATAGTCCAGAACACTGGGCATGGTCCTGACAGCATGGTCCTTCTGGAACTCTGAGAGCTCTGCTTCAGGGAGACGACCATCTTGGACATTCCAGCAGAACGCCGTTAGCTTCATAACGAGGACCATCTGAGCACCGGAGATGTCGACCGCGGATGCGTCATTGACTGATTGGCGATAGATGTGGTTTAGGGACATGTGCCCCATCAGAAAGACGAATCCAATCCAAGGCATGAACGGTGAGTTGATCTTCGATGCAATCGCGTATGCACCTGCAGCGCTGATGAAAATAGTTCGTAGACCGTACCAGAGATCGAACAGGCCAACGAGGTAGAACATAGCAACACTACAATATCAGTCCCAGAAACATATGGCGCAAGGTAAAGAGCTTACGCTATGATGAAAGCGTTCTTCTGCCATGGCGTCTTGTCTGGTATCCGCTTAAGAACACCAGCTAGAGGGTATGAGAGGTAGAACGAGAAAACAAGCTTGACTGCTAAGAGTTAGTATAGAACGTGGAAAGGACCTAAGTGAAGCTTACGCTCGTCTGCCGAAGTTCCAAGTAAGCTGCCGACATATTCAAAGGCTACCCTAGGTTGTTAGTAAGCGTCCTTGTTTCCAGTACACCTAAGACGTACGCGCATTGATATAGGGCAACATCTTAGCTGATTGTTCACAAAGGTAGAGATCGTCCGCAGACGGAAGGGAGGTGAAGCAGGAAGAGGATATGTAGGTCGTAGAAAACTGCTTATCCCTAAGCTGTCCGCATGTTCAGCTGTGTCTTGATGTGCGAATAATCTCGATAGTTCCTGGCACGCAGGGTAAAGGTGGCAGTGGCTTGTGACGTCGTCACGCTAACATTTTATGCGCTAAGTCTGGAAGGGTAAGGTAACATCTTGGAAGCGGTGAAACGCGGCAGTATGTCATCAACACCACTTGAAAGTTCACGATCGATGCATTTGCGCCAAACACCTTCGAATACATACACGAATCGCCAAAATGAGCGCGACATACAATCTCGAACCGAATCCGACTGCGAAAGTTCTCCTTCACACCAATCGCGGCGACCTCGAGGTCGAGCTTTTCGCAAAGCAGACACCCATAACTTCGCGCAACTTCCTACAGTTATGTCTCGATGGCTATTATGACAACACTGTGTTCCACCGCCTGGTGAAAGGCTTCATCATTCAAGGAGGAGATCCAACTGGGACCGGTCAGGGTGGAGAGAGCAGCTACGATGGCGAATCGTTCCAAGATGAGATGCATAGTCGGTTGAAGTACACAAGAAGAGGTCTGCTGGGCATGGCAAATACAGGCAAGAAAGACGACAATGGGAGTCAGTTCTTCTTTACCTTGGCGGCAACGCCAGAGCTGCAAGATAAGAACACCATGTTTGGCAGGATCGCAGGAGATACAATCTACAACCTGATGAAGATGGCCGAGGCAGAGATCGCGGAGGGTAGTGAAGATCGGCCGATGTATCCTACCAAGATCACAGGGTCTGAAATCATCTTGAATCCATTCGAGGATATGGTTAAGCGGGAGAGGGTGGCACAACGGACGGAACCAGAGGCAAAGAAGGTCAAAAAGCCAAAGAGGAAGGCTGGGAAGAATGTTCTGAGCTTTGGTGGAGAAGATGGGGAGGATGCAGCGCCTGTGTTGAAGAAAGCGAAGTTCAACACAAAGCTCGTCAGTGCGGGGGAAGAGCAGCCGGCGTCAACGAAAGATACACCTGCGCCAAAGTTTCCTGAGACGAAAGCCATACCTATACGCAAACCCTCCAGGAAGTCGCCGTCAGAGTCGTCGTCCCCAAAGCCGGTAAAAGCGGCACCGAAGTCACCACTTCGAGAAAAGGCACGGTCGCCACCACCACGAGAGCTATCACCGGCATCTGAGAAGAAGTCGAAGATCGATCGCGTCAATGCACAGATTGCTGAGCTGAAAGCATCAATGAAGCGCAACACCGGACCTCAGCATGTGGAACAAACGAAGAAGAAGTCTTTACTAGAGTCCATGGTTCCTTCTTCGACAACACGAGGGAGGAAGCGTGGCGCTGGCGGCAATGCTGCGCAGGAGCAGGCTACGCTCGATATTCTGTCGAAGTTCAAGTCGAAGCTTGAAGCATCAGAGCCGGCAGCAGCACCAAAGAGCAAGGATATCCCTGCGCCCGGTGATGTCGAGACGAAGGATAGCGCTACCAATAGCAGCAAGATTGACGAGGAGGACGAAGCAGTCTGCGATCTGCACTTCATTGCAGGCTGTCAATCGTGTAAGGCATGGGACAAGGAGGAAGAGGAAGAGTCAGACGACGATGCAGGGTGGATGTCTCATTCCCTTAGCTTCGCAAAGGACAGATTAGGGAAGGATCTGGAGTGGAAGAGGAAGAACGAGGAGGACCTACTGGTCATTGACCCATTGGAGGAAGCCAAGAGACACAAGGCTGAGGCCAAAGGGAAACGAGAGTGGGATGGTGGGAAGGACAAGAAGAAGATGAAAACGTGAGTGTAGACTTGGTAGGCCATGATATACCCCAAAATCCACACCGAGGACGTTTCTTTTGACGAGATAAGTCTTCGCTGAGTTATGCGCGCGCAAAGCAGGCTAGTGCGCCACCAACAGCAAGAGAATGCAGGCAGTAGACGCTCCTGAAGACCTACAGACTGGGCCGTGGCAAGCAGTTGTCGATCTACCTAGCGCCTTCACCTTCGCTTCACCTTGTGCACAGCTAGCAGCCTTGTGTTCAAAAGCCACCTCCTCCGCGCCCGAAACTTCTTTCGCGCTCTCCCATCTCCTCCCCGTTTCCGAAACTTCTAAGAAACTACTTTCTGTCTTTCACAAGTCCACGCTTAAAGCGCCATCTTCTCTGCAGCTACTTCACCAATAACTACACCTCTCTGTAAGTAAGCTGGCTACCGCCATGGCATCTCATTTGGGCGACTCGTCGCAATGAGTAGTCGCGCAAGGAGAGCTTGTCCCTCACCTAACATCTTCTCGCGCTAGCTTCCTGTCCTCTTTCTACTTAACTTAGTATTTGTTGCGGCGTGGCGGCTGTAGAATACTGATATCTACGGTAAACGATAACGTAAGACTATCAGGTCGATGGAATACTGCGCTGAATTGCTATCTAGCTGAGAGATGACGACTATATACCTGACCTCAGGCCAGTGACCTGTCACACACTAGACTAGGGTAGTCTGTCAGGGGTACAGTCAGACCTTGTATGGACCAACCGATACCGCAACACTATTGCATTTTCCCTACTTCTACTCACTCTCAAGCTTACATTACTGACTGCATCCAGCCACACCCCTAGGCTCTAGCATTGCTAATCTGGTATAGCAGCCGTCACTAAGGACGCTCATGACCGTCACATCGCTGAATAACTCGCCAAAGGTGACAAGTGGGATAGGTGGGAGGTGAGCCCACTTACAATTAACTATATTGACAACAGCCAACATCATCAATTTCATCAATCCTGCCTTCATCGCTCCCACTTTCGTCTCAGCCTGCACCGCTCCACCAGAGATACCTGGACTGGACATCAAGGCCCTGGCAGCTAAACATCACCCGTCAGCCAAGTGTGAAGTCGCTATCGCTAACAATGCTTTCTCCGAAGCTTATGAGCATATATGGACCAAGCAGCGCACCGTTGTCGTCCTCTTCGCCTGGATGTTCTACAAGACTATGTGCTTGATCTCCGCTTTCGTCTGGTATCTCTTCAACCGATTCTTCCGCCCTCTCCCTCCTTCTCCTCCCAAGCCGACACCGCCGCCGAAAAACTTCTCCTGCTCCGCCGCCAAAGATCGACACTCCTTCACAATACATCACGCCGCCAACAAAAAAGCTCACCTGGCCTCTAAAACCGGCAAGCTTTCGCCGATCACAGGTACTTGTAGCCATCATGATGCACTGAGACGATGCTAATACTCACAGAATCTCCTCTGCCTGCCTCCAAAGTGGCAGATGCCACCCCAATTGCTGCCGCCGAGAGCCCTGTCTCCCTCCCGCTAACCGTGCAAAGTGACGACGCAACTCGCGAACGTGCGTGGATACCTCCAGGATCCCTCAAGATTCATCTGACATCAGCAGCAGCTGTCACTGAAGCCTTCTGTCCTCCCTCTTCTCCCTCCCCTCAAGCTCCAAAAAGGCCCCTACGGACACAAAGACTTTTCCTCGCTTGATCATAACGATATTGACTAGACCAGTCGCTCCGCTGCCGAAGCGGGCATGTGTTGTGCAGCAGCAAGCTGCCCTAGGGGCGTTCGCCGAGCTGCCCTTCGTTGAAGTGTTGTTGCTGTTGTGAAGACCTGTCGATGTTCAGACGCAGCTGCGGGAGCCACCGAAGGCCTCCACGCTACGACGTAACGACGAGATGTATACCGTACTTGTACTTGTAGCCACCAGGTGCCCTACGCCCTACGCTCTCACTTTCTGTCACAACAAATCGACTTTACTAACTTCATCCCCAATTCCGTGTGAAACTCCCACTACGTACTCCGCGGAACCGTCACAGAATCCAGGGTCCGATGGCGTCATCGTCACGCCGCCAAACCACTCCGTACCACTCCGAGCCTCACATCGCCAAGCATCCCGCCCCTCCAAACACGCTTTAACAAGTCGCTATTTCGGTTCTAGAACCGAAAGCACACTCTAGAACACTCGGCGCTACTCGCCTGGTCGTGTGCGAATGGTTCAAGCCAAGAGATACGTCATGTATACTGATCAGCCTTCGAGATTGAAGGCTTCTTGTTTCTTGAGTTGATGCGATGGTGCGTAACTAAAGGTTTGTAGGGCTTGGCAGGGTGAGGAAGGCATATAAGGTGTTGGATTCCGGATTAAAGACATCATAATTCAAGACTAAGCTTAACAACTTTTACAAATCCGACCTACACCAACAACCAAACCATTACCAATACCAATAACCACTTAGCAACAACAAGCAACAAACAACAACATGGTACAACACCACCCCGGCGCCTTCATCTCCAAAGCAAACCTTGACACCACCGATGTCCCCTGGGCGCTAACAACACACCTCCTCTCCGTATCGATCCCACAATTCAAACGCACAACCACCGCACCCTTCCTCGCACGCGCAGCAACCGGGCAACTCCCCAAGGCGCTCATTGCACAATGGCTTGCCAACGATCGCCTGTACATCCAGGGCTACATCTCGCTCGCCGAGAGCCTCGTGCGCATCGTCAAGCTGACAAGCTCGGCAGCGACACAAGCCAACGTTGAGTCGATCGAGGCCAGGTTGCTCCTTTGGTTAGATGCGGCGATTGAGAATGTAAAGAGGGAGTTTGAGTGGTTCGACGAGATGACCAAGTCCTACAATCTTGTCGCACCCACACCCTCGTCAAGCCAAAAGAGTCTAGGCGTCCAGCGATTCGAAGCCCTCTTCACACAACTCTCGTCACAGACTCCTAACGCCTTCCTCCCCTGGCTCGAAGGCGCGGTGTGCCTTTTCTCCACCGAAAAGGTGTACTACGAAGCCTGGAGCTGGGCGCGGAAGCAGGATCGTCGTCGGTCTGCATCATCCATGCCCGGGTCTACTGCCGCTGCATCACGTTCTCGCTCCCCGAACCCAGTAAGTCAGGATTACTCGAAGGATTTAGACGGCGGCGCGATGAGGAAGGAGTTCATTCCCAATTGGTCGAATAAGAACTTCATGATGTTCGTCGAAACACTCGAACGTATCATCAACGAAGGTGTCAGCCAGGCTGTGGCCAGCGATGACAAGAGGTGGCAGGAGGTTGAGGCGAGGGCGGATGCGGTGTGGCAGGCTACGCTGGATGCGGAGGAGGCGTTTTGGCCGGATGTTGATGGCAGTGGCTTGCATGCCTCCAACGGCGCCAACGGCGTTGACGGTGTCAATGGATCGTACAACGGGACGGAAGTTAGGGCCCTCTTGGGTGCCAAGGACGGCAGCCTTCTTGAGCCTAACACACGCACGTACGATCGAGATAACAGGTCATTGACAGGTGGACAGGAAACGACCTATGTGCCACATGTTGGCAATGTGTAATAGTCGCGACTTGAGATGAGGTTTTCCATTTCTGTGAATTGTCATATAGATTGATGTAGCGTTTTGAATTCACGACTCTTTCAAACACTTTTGATCTCAGCAACTTTGCATTCGTCATCTCATGACGCCCTTGTTCTGTTCGAGTAACGTCCGTCCTTACGTGCCGGGACGCACGGTGTAACGGGACAGGTTCGCAGTTCGGAGCTTCGCCATCTTTTGTCCGCAAGTACAAAGACCTGCGGTTGGTGTTTTAATGTTGTGCAGCCATTTCTCTACAAGTGCACCAGCCTCTGATATGGACTGAAGCGATGTTGATCCTGCTGTCGATCATTTCGTCAACGCCGTCAGTCGAGCCTTCGTTGATACCCCCCCCCCCGTCCTTCTGCGATCCTGAACGTCTTAGCCGAAGTTGAAGGGTCTGACAGGAAGCACAATCGAGGCACATCATATCTGTCACCTTGAGAAGTTGCTTCGATATGAGAATTGTGCAGTCCGAGAGTTTCGCCGGTCAAGAGCGAAGATCGCAAGAAGTGTGCAAGTAGCTTGCAGTAGCGTGCTCAGATGTCGCAGAATGCTTCTGTAATGAATCCAACGCTATTATTATGACGGCTCAGCGGCTAGGGATAGCTGTGGCGCAGGCTGTCGGCTTCAGAGCCACGTGCCTTGTCCCACTTCGGGCGGGTCGGCTCTCTTCCGCCCTTCGAGGTTCAGGCACCCGCCAGTTTGGCCGCTGTTCAGCCTTGCGCCTGCCCCGCTCTAGGCCATCTCCTACCATTCGTACCCTACCAGGAACATGGCAAACGACATCGGCCTCTCATCGCGACACTACTGCGCGTTGCTATTTTGGAGTAGGCCAGTCAAGTGCTGTACAGCCTTTCCCCTCCGTCTCTACTTGCTGACCTCGAACACAACAGGGAGACTGGTGGCAGCACTCTCTCGCAAGGCTGCCGCGTCAAGGCTCCTGATACTCGTCGCTACCGCATGCACCTACCACCCATCTGTGCATATTGATGCGGCTGTTATATTGTGGGGAGGATGGAGAGCTCAGTGTCACCGCCGACGTGGTTGACGAAGACGCAATACCGCGTTATGCAATCCTGTCTCATACCTGGGGAGCGGAGGCGGAGGAGGTCACTTTCGAAGACATAGCAAGGAAGGCTGGTAAGGACAAGCCTGGCTACAGGAAAATTCAGCTCTGTGGAGAGCAGGCAAAGCGCGACGGCTTACAGCACTTCTGGATCGACACCTGCTGCATCAACAAGGCTAACAAGGCTGAGCACTCGCTGGCCATCCGGTCCATGTTTTGCTGGTACCGCAAAGCAGCAAAATGCTACGTCTACTTGTCAGACGTATCTGCTTCACCCCTTGCATCCAAGGCAGAAGCGAGCGCACCACTGTGGGACTCAGAGTTCCGAGAAAGCAAGTGGTTTACGCGCGGCTGGACGCTCCAGGAGCTTCTCGCACCTGGCATTGTCGAGTTCTTCTCATGCGAGTGGCACAAACTGGGTAACAGGGTATCTTTAAAGTGCCAGATTCACGAAGTCACAGCTATCCCATATGCAGCGCTCGAAGGAGCCCCTCTGTCCCAGTTCACGGTCAGCGAGCGGCTTGGGTGGAAACAGGATCGCCACACGAAGCTCAAAGAGGACGCCGCGTATTCTTTGTCAGGCATCCTTGACGTTGACATCACGCCAGTCTACGGCGAAGGCGCTGGGGAAGCATTTAGGCGGCTTCACGACGAGGTTCGGAAGCTGGAAGCGTGCCTTCGTGACTTACGCCCTACCGACCCCTGTAACGACAAGAGGCGCATTGAGGACACAAAGGGTGGCTTGTTGGAGGGCTCATACCGCTGGGTGCTTGAAAACAGCAGTTTCCAACAATGGCACAACGACCCACAGAGTCAGCTGCTGTGGATCAAAGGTGATCCCGGCAAGGGCAAGACGATGCTGCTCTGCGGCATCATCAACGAGCTACGGAAAACCATCGCTAGGACGGCGTCTGTGTCGTACTTCTTCTGTCAGGCCACTGACTCGCGCATCAACAGCGCTACAGCCGTGCTGCGCGGACTGTTGTACTTGCTTGTCAGTCAGCAGCCGACACTCCTCACGCACGTTCGCAAGACGTACGACCAGGCGGGCAAGGCCATATTCGAGGATGCAAACGCATGGGTTGCTTTAACAGAGATCTTTGCAAACATGCTGCAGGACTCGAGTTTGGGCACTACCTACATAATCATTGACGCGCTAGACGAGTGCGTCACTGACTTGCCGAAGCTGCTTCAGTTTGTCGCACAGGGGTCGTCTGCGTCTTCCCGCGTCAAGTGGATTGTGTCTAGCCGCAACTTGCCACACATTGAGGGCCAGCTCGTGCAGGCAGGGCACCAGGTAAAGCTGAGTCTTGAGCTCAACGCAGAGTCTGTGTCGGCGGCTGTCAGCATCTTTATCCAGCACAAGGTTTCTCAGCTGGCCCAGCAGAATAAGTACGATACGCAGACTCGGGACGCTGTACTAGGACGTTTGACGTCCAATGCAAACGACACCTTCCTGTGGGTAGCACTCGTCTGTCAAGAGCTTGAGAAAACAGCGAAACGAAACGCCCTCAAGAAGCTGCACTCTTTCCCGCCGGGGCTGAACGCGCTGTACGAGCGGATGATGCAGCAGATCAGCATGTCGGATGACGCTGCACTTTGCAAGCAGGTGCTGGCTTTGACCGCGCTCATGTATCGGCCCATAACGCTAGAGGAGCTAGTGGCCCTTGCTGAGCCGCTCGAAGACATAGCTGACGAGGTGGAAGTGCGAGAGATCATTGACCTCTGTGGATCATTTCTCACTCTGCGAGAAGCCACAGTCTACTTTGTGCATCAATCTGCACAAGACTTTCTCTTCACGAAAGCGTCTAATCATGTTTTTCCAAAGGGGCCCGAAGCCGTTCATCGGGCGATCCTTTCTAGGTCGCTCGTACTTCTATCCAGGACGTTGCACAGGGACATGTACAGCCTGGAAGCGCCGGGGGTTCCCATCGACGACGTTCAACCACCCGAGCCAGACCCACTGGCAACGTCGCGCTACCCGTGTGTCTACTGGATCGATCATCTGTATGACTCGAAATATAAGTCTCAGGAAAATGGCGTTGGTGACCTGCAAGTTCTTGGCATAATCAACGAGTTTTTGAAAACGAAGTATCTTTACTGGCTAGAAGGGCTTAGTCTGTGCAAGAGCATCGCAGAAGGCGTGGTTTCGATGGCGAGACTATGCTCCCTAGTCCAGGTATAGCATGCACAGACAATAAGATTGTATAATGTACTTGGTGTAGATGCTAACACAATCAGGAGATGCGGGACGCGGACGAGCTGACTAAGCTTGTCCAAGACGCACGCCGATTTGTCATGTACCATAAAGGGGCAATCGACAGCTACCCTCTGCAGACATATGCGTCTGCGCTATTATTCAGTCCGACAGGGAGCAGGATCAGAAGGTTGTTCCAGCATGAAGAGCCGAAAGAAATCACAATCAAGCCAATGATGGGCAGTGGATGGAGTGCGTGCTTGCAGACGCTTGAGGGCCACAACAACGATGTCAGGTCTGTAGCCTTCTCGCACGACTCGACCAAGCTGGCGTCGGCGTCA